>NW_026453350.1:0-110974 GCF_025200985.1 Drosophila gunungcola
AAAAAATACAACTGTCAATTAGATTTTCAGCCATCTGAAGATTGGCTTATAATAAGACCAAACAATTTAATATTTCCAATTTATGTTCCAATAGAATACAGTTCTGGCAATAACTCAATTCTTCTGCCAGCAAGATCACAAGTCACAAATAAAATTAAATTCAAAAGAGAACAGTGTATTAATTCCAACTCAAGAATTGAGCAATTTATATAGCAAGTACAATAGCTACAACACAAAATGCTTTCATAAGACTACTGAATACAACAAACGAAGATAAAGTGGTCAGTACGGACAATTTAGAATATGAATCACTGTTGAACTATGAAGTAGTCGAAGGAAACAAAGAAAATAGAGAAAAGTCTATATTATCCCAATTGTCAGAAAATTTTCCCCCACAATTCAAATTCCAACTCACAAATTTATGTAAAAAATATGATGACATATTCGGATTAGAAGCCGAACCAATTAGCACAAATAATTTCTACAAACAAAAACTGAGATTGAAAGATGATGAACCCGTTTACATAAAAAACTATAGAAGCCCACATGGTCAGGTGAACGAAATTCAAAAGCAAGTCGGAAAATTAATCACCGACGGGATAGTCGAACCTTCAGTATCGGAATACAATAGCCCATTATTGCTTGTGGCGATTAGTAATTGACTATCGTCAGATTAATAAAAAATTACTGTCCGATAAATTTCCACTCCCTAGAATTGATGATATTTAGACCAACTAGGTCGAGCAAAATACTTTTCATGTCTTGATTTAATGTCAGGATTTCACCAAATAGAACTTGAAAAAAGCTCAAGGGATATAACTTCCTTTTCAACGAGCAATGGCTCGTATTGATTCACACGATTACCTTTTGGCTTAAAAATAGCGCCAAATTCATTCCAGAGAATGATGACTATTGCATTCTCTGGACTTGAACCTTCACAAGCATTCCTTTATATGGATGACTTAATAGTTATAGGTTGCTCCGAAAAACATATGCTTAAAAACTTAACAGACGTTTTTGAGAAATGTAGGAAATACAACCTAAAGTTACATCCACAAAAATGTTCATTCTTTATGCATGAGGTGACATTTCTAGGTCATAAGTGCACAGATAAAGGAATACTTCCAGATGACAAGAAATATGATGTCATACTGAATTATCCAGTCCCACACGATGCAGACAGCGCAAGACGTTTTGTAGCATTCTGCAATTACTACAGAAGATTCATAAAAAATTTCGCCGATTATTCACGGCACATAACACGATTATGTAAAAAGAATGTTCCTTTTGAATGGACAGCTGAATGCCAAAACGCATTCGAATATTTAAAAACAAAACTTATGAAACCTACTTTGCTACAATATCCAGATTTTAGTAAAGAATTTTGAATAATTACTGATGCAAGTAAGCAAGCATGTGGAGCGGTTTTAACTCAAAACCATAACGGACTCCAACTCCCCATTGCATATGCATCAAGAGCTTTTACCAAGGGAGAAAGTAATAAGTGTACTACCGAGCAGGAACTAGCTGCAATACATTGGGCAATATTACATTTTCGACCGTACATTTATGGCAAACATTTCATTATCAAAACCGATCACAGACCGTTAACATACTTGTTCTCAATGACTAACCCAAGTTCCAAACTGACACGTATGAGGCTAGAATTAGAAGAATACAACTTCATAGTTGAATATTTAAAGGGAAAAGACAATTACGTAGCTGATGCGTTATCAAGAATAACCATCAAAGAACCATAAGCTAGACTTTAAATATTCAGGACCATATATAGTAAAGAAGATAGAATCCAATAATAATATAACTATTTTAAATGCAAAAAACAAAACACAGACAGTTCATAAAGATAGATTAAAAAATTTTATAGAATAGATTTTGTAGGATGGTGAGTCGGCATGTCTGCATGCGCGGCCGACCATTCGGTTACCATGTGAGCATAACACTCTCTCTCTCATGCGCGGCCGCTGCTTGCGTCGCCCAAATACACTTACGCATACATTAACATATATATTCAGATACATAAGCGTTGGCCGCAGCGCTGCTCGTGCAGCTATATGCATTGTAAGCCAAGCCAACATTATTCTTAAGTGAGCATTCTAAAATGAGTCCCGATCTAAACGGACGGAATAATAAAGCCCAATATATATAATAACATTACAGTGCACTCTTTTCTTGTGTTTATAAAATAAAGTCTAATATACATACAACCAACATTACACCTACAACGACGACAATGACAATACAAGGACACGGAAAAGGAACAGGATATGAAACCAAGCAACCGCAACGGAACAGGCACAGGTCAAGATCCCCACAAAGAACATCCACGAGCCGATGCGCGAAAGCGCTGCTCGAAAAATACTAACCACTGTTAGGCTATATACTAACAACATATAACTGATATTGGTTTATATAGAGCAAAATATTGTAAATCAGTTATATGAATATTAACACAAAATTTTTTTATTCTTCCAATTTTCAATTTTAATAAAATGAAATTTATGCGATTATGCCAGAAGACAATAATTTAATCAATCAGTTTTGAATAACTAAATTCCTACATTTTTGTTTGAGGACGTTATTTTGCTGAGTGCTCCTCAGACTTTAAAAGTTAGACAGGAATATTTACGTATATCCATATAAAATCTCTTCATATGAATGATTAACAATAGAATAGATAAATTCTCTGACGAATATCATAGTAATTATAATAATACCTATATATTAGAAGTATATCTACCCAAAATGGGAATCGAAGACGTTAAGTCAGTGGACTCCACTGCTAACGTTATTAATAAAGTAGAACCAAACAATATTGACCTATATTGGGTACATATACTCTTAATAATAATCATTGTCATCTTGAGTGCAAATATTGTTACCAAAATATACAAATTGCACAATAAATGTTTAAAGAAGAAGTATTTAAGTAGAGCACACGATCAAGATAAGATATAAAAAATAAAATTTCTTTTTCAAAAGATTAGAGTGTTCAATTTAATACCCCCCTATTAAAAAAAATTTTTTTAAATTATTTTTTTTGTTTTGTTTAAATTATGGCATTTAACACGATAGAATTGGATAGCTGTCTTGAGGAAATAATTACTAAAGATCCAGAATTTAGAATGCGTGCATTAAACATTCTCCATTGCCATAAAAACTTCACTACAATCACTGAATTCGAATATAACTATATGCAAAAGTACAATTTGGAATTTAGATTTTTGTTTGCTTACAATCAAAAAATAAAGGGTTTAATCCTAAATACTTTGCCATACGTCTCAGTAAAAGAGATCGTGGATTACCATTCTATACTCGGTGAAACCACGATCCTTATGGTAAAATTACATAGATAATATTGCCATGGAATGGAACGATTTGTAAGCGAAATTGAACAAATAAAAACAGAGTTCGATAAATCCTACAAATCCCTCAATCAGAACAGACCAATTCAAGGGAGCACAATAAAAAAAAACACGCAGAAATATTAGTAAAAACGAGGAAAATTAAATGACTTAAATTATAAGGCTCAGAGAAAACCTAATAATGATAAAATAAAAATTCAATTTAGATATCTCTGTGCCTACCATTCTTAATACTGCAATAACAGTTGAAACCGATGAAGAATCAACATTGGAATAGTCAACTGGTGTAGATCAAACGGAGCAAGAAAATTTTAACGCGGAAATTAAGGAAGAAGATTTAAATAATCTTACTATCCCAGCCGTTTTATTATCAAACGCAGGTAATAAAACAGATTCAGACTCAGACTCAAGCGCAAACATAACTAAGAACAATAACTTCGAAATGGCGCAAACAAATATCGACTTCATTAACACTGCATCAAAGCTTATACCAGTTTTCGATGGTAAAGCAGAAAACTTAAACAGTTTCATTGATGCATTGCATATTATAGAGTCAATAAAAGGCGAACACGAAAGCCTAGCTGTCTCTATAATAAAGACAAAACTAAAGGGCGTAGCAAGAAATCTAATTGGAAACGAAACAACAGTAGGTGAAGTAATTGCCAAGTTAAAAAGCATCGTCAAAGGCGAAACCGTAGAGGTATTGTCAGCAAAGCTAATGAACCTACAGCAACGAAATAAAACTGCTAATCAATACACATCAGAAATTGAGCAGATGACGAAGGCTTTAGAAAGTGCATACATAACAGACGGCTTTACACTAGAACTAGCAAGAAGTTATTCCACACAGCACGCAGTAAAAGCAATGACTAAAAACTGCACGATTGATAAGGTAAAACTTATCATGCAAGCCGGCAACTTCAACACAATGAACGAAGTAATTTCAAAATTCGTAAACAGTTGCACAGAAGCAACTGGACAACCAAATTCAGTCCTCTACTACAACAACTATACACAGCGCGGCGGAAACCGCGGACGTGGAAGTTATAGAGGTAATTTTTGTGGTCGTGGTAACAATTATGGTTCCTACAACAATACCAACCAAAACAATGGTCGCGGCAACTACAGAGGAAACTCAAGGGGCCGTGGCAACTCGAGCGGAGGCTACAATAACAACAATACAAGCAATGTAAGAGTAGCCAATGACTCGTCGGGAAACTCCAAACCCCCTTTAAATGTTCAACAGTAGAGAAAGTAACGGTCCATACTATTAATCTCAGTCAGAATATATTCGTCTCATTCACACATGTGGCTACCGGAAAAGAACTTGTCTTTTTGGTAGACACAGGTGCCGAAATCTCTATAGTAAAAGAAAATTCCGATATATTTCAAAACGTACAAAATAATAACATAATAGATATACGGGGAATAAGCCAAGAAATTACTAAATCCAAAGGCTTAACATCAATTGAAATACAGACTACCAAGTACATAATTCCACACGATTTTCATATCGTAGACTTACACTTAGCTGTCCCTTGTGATGGCATTTTAGGGATTGATTTTATTAAAAAATACAACTGTCAATTAGATTTTCAGCCATCTGAAGATTGGCTTATAATAAGACCAAACCATTTAATATTTCCAATTTATGTTCCAATAGAATACAGTTCTGGCAATAACTCAATTCTTCTGCCAGCAAGATCACAAGTCATTAGAAAAATAAAATTAAATTCAAAAGAGAACAGTGTATTAATTCCAACTCAAGAAATTGAGCACGGAATTTATATAGCAAGTACAATAGCTACAACACAAAATGCTTTCATAAGACTACTGAATACAACAAACGAAGATAAAGTGGTCAGTGCGGACAATTTAGAATATGAATCACTGTTGAACTATGAAGTAGTCGAAGGAAACAAAGAAAATAGAGAAAAGTCTATATTATCTCAATTGTCAGAAAATTTTCCCCCACAATTCAAATTCCAACTCACAAATTTATGTAAAAAATATGATGACATATTCGGATTAGAATCCGAACCAATTAGCACAAATAATTTCTACAAACAAAAACTGAGATTGAAAGATGATGAACACGTTTACATAAAAAACTATAGAAGCCCACATGGTCAGGTGAACGAAATTCAAAAGCAAGTCGGAAAATTAATCACCGACGGGATAGTCGAACCTTCAGTATCGGAATACAATAGCCCATTATTGCTTGTCCCTAAAAAATCAGCTCCAGGTTCCGAAGAAAAAAAGTGGCGATTAGTAATTGACTATCGTCAGATTAATAAAAAATTACTGTCCGATAAATTTCCACTCCCTAGAATTGATGATATTTTAGACCAACTAGGTCGAGCAAAATACTTTTCATGTCTTGATTTAATGTCAGGATTTCACCAAATAGAACTTGAAAAAAGCTCAAGGGATATAACTTCCTTTTCAACGAGCAATGGCTCGTATTGATTCACACGATTACCTTTTGGCTTAAAAATAGCGCCAAATTCATTCCAGAGAATGATGACTATTGCATTCTCTGGACTTGAACCTTCACAAGCATTCCTTTATATGGATGACTTAATAGTTATAGGTTGCTCCGAAAAACATATGCTTAAAAACTTAACAGACGTTTTTGAGAAATGTAGAAAATACAACCTAAAGTTACATCCACAAAAATGTTCATTCTTTATGCATGAGGTGACTTTTCTAGGTCATAAGTGCACAGATAAAGGAATACTTCCAGATGACAAGAAATATGATGTCATACTGAATTATCCAGTCCCACACGATGCAGACAGCGCAAGACGTTTTGTAGCATTCTGCAATTACTACAGAAGATTCATAAAAAATTTCGCCGATTATTCACGGCACATAACACGATTATGTAAAAAGAATGTTCCTTTTGAATGGACAGCTGAATGCCAAAACGCATTCGAATATTTAAAAACAAAACTTATGAAACCTACTTTGCTACAATATCCAGATTTTAGTAAAGAATTTTGTATAATTACTGATGCAAGTAAACAAGCATGTGGAGCGGTTTTAACTCAAAACCATAACGGACTCCAACTCCCCATTGCATATGCATCAAGAGCTTTTACCAAGGGAGAAAGTAATAAGTGTACTACCGAGCAGGAACTAGCTGCAATACATTGGGCAATATTACATTTTCGACCGTACATTAATGGCAAACATTTCATTATCAAAACCGATCACAGACCGTTGAAATACTTGTTCTCAATGACAAACCCAAGTTCCAAACTGACACGTATGAGGCTAGATTTAGAAGAATACAACTTCACAGTTGAATATTTAAAGGGAAAAGACAATTACGTAGCTGATGCGTTATCAAGAATAACCATCAAAGAACTAAAAAATATAACCTGAAATATACATAAAGTCACTACAAGATATCAAAGTAGACAGAAATCCTGCGCAGGAGAAAAAGAAATAGACTTGCCTAGGCAATCTATAGAAAAATCTTCAAAGCCCAACGTATACGGAGTCATAAGCAATGACGAAGTACGTAAAGTAGTGACCTTGCACGTAAAAAATATGCTATGTTTATAGAAACATGGAAAAAAAGTTACTGCAAGATATGATGTTAGCGATTTATATACCAATGGAGTCCTTGACTAAGGTCAGTTTTTCCAAAGGCTTGAGAAGCAAGCCGGTATACATCAAATCAGCCAACTCAAAGTGGCACCGTGGGAAAATATCTTTGAATACGTTTCAATAGATAATTTCAAGGAAATAGGCAATAAAACATTAAAATCATTAAGAGTAGCGCTACTCAACCCGGTGACCCTAACAAATTCTGAAAAAGAAGAAGAAGCAATTATGTCTACATACCATGATGAACCAATTCAAGGAGGTCATACTGGCATTTATAAAACCTTGGCCAAGGTCAAAAGACATTACTTTTGGAAAGGAACGACTCGATATATTACAGAGTACGTACGAAAATGTCTAAAATGTCAGAAAGCGAAAATAATCACGCATACGAAGACCCCATTAACCATTACGGAAACACCACAAACAGCTTTCGAAAGGGTAATCGTGGACACGATCGGTCCACTATCTAAGTCTGAACGAGGGAATGAATACGCAGTTACTTTAATATGCGATTTAACAAATACCTTGTAGCAATACCAATTCAAAACAAAAGTGCAAAAACAATAGCAAAAGCTATATTCGAAGATTTTATTCTGAAGTACGGTCCAATGAAGACGTTCATTACGGACATGGTAACGGAATATAAAAATTCAATAATTGAAGATTTATATAAAAATTTAAATATCAAAAACATAAATTCTACTGCACACCATCCCCAGACTGTCGGAACAGTGGAGCGAAGCCACAGAACACTTAACGAGATCATACGCTCATACATCTCAGTTGATAAAACAGATTGGAATGTATGGCCACAATACTTCGTATACTGCTTTAACACAACACCCTCTATGGCACATACTTATTGTCCATACGAACTAGTTTTTGGGAAAACTCCAAACTTATCAAAACATTTCAATAGCATAGATAGAATAGAATCATTATATAATATAGAAGATTATGCTAAGGAATCTAAATATAGATTAGAACAGGCATATAAAAGAGCCAGAATAATGCTAGAAACTAATAAACAAAATCAAAAAGATAGATACGACAAAAATAGCTTAGACTTTGAATTAAATATAGGAAACCAGGTTTTATTAAAAAATAAACCTGGCCATAAGCTAGACTTTAAATATTCAGGACCATATATAGTAAAGAAGATAGAATCCAATAATAATATAACTATTTTAAATGCAAAAAACAAAACACAGACAGTTCATAAAGATAGATTAAAAAATTTTATAGAATAGATTTTGTAGGATGGTGAGTCGGCATGTCTGCATGCGCGGCCGACCATTCGGTTACCATGTGAGCATAACACTCTCTCTCTCATGCGCGGGCCGCTGCTTGCGTCGCCCAAATACACTTACGCATACATTAACATATATATTCAGATACATAAGCGTTGGCCGCAGCGCTGCTCGTGCAGCTATATGCATTGTAAGCCAAGCCAACATTATTCTTAAGTGAGCATTCTAAAAATGAGTCCCGATCTAAACGGACGGAATAATAAAGCCCAATATATATAATAACATTACAGTGCACTCTTTTCTTGTGTTTATAAAATAAAGTCTAATATACTTACAACCAACATTACACCTACAACGACGACAATGACAATACAAGGACACGGAAAAGGAACAGGATATGAAACCAAGCAACCGCAACGGAACAGGCACAGGTCAAGATCCCCACAAAGAACATCCACGAGCCGATGCGCGAAAGCGCTGCTCGAAAAATACTAACCACTGTTAGGCTATATACTAACAACATATAACTGATATTGGTTTATATAGAGCAAAATATTGTAAATCAGTTATATGAATATTAACACAAAATTTTTTTATTCTTCCAATTTTCAATTTTAATAAAATGAAATTTATGCGATTATGCCAGAAGACAATAATTTAATCAATCAGTTTTGAATACCTAAATTCCTACATTTTTGTTTGAGGACGTTATTTTGCTGAGTGCTCCTCAGACTTTAAAAGTTAGACAGGAATATTTACGTATATCCATATAAAATCTCTTCATATGAATGATTAACAATAGAATAGATAAATTCTCTGACGAATATCATAGTAATTATAATAATACCTATATATTAGAAGTATATCTACCCAAAATGGGAATCGAAGACGTTAAGTCAGTGGACTCCACTGCTAACGTTATTAATAAAGTAGAACCAAACAATATTGACCTATATTGGGTACATATACTCTTAATAATAATCATTGTCATCTTGAGTGCAAATATTGTTACCAAAATATACAAATTGCACAATAAATGTTTAAAGAAGAAGTATTTAAGTAGAGCACACGATCAAGATAAGATATAAAAAATAAAATTTCTTTTTTCAAAAGATTAGAGTGTTCAATTTAATACCCCCCTATTAAAAAAAATTTTTTTAAATTATTTTTTTGTTTTGTTTAAATTATGGCATTTAACACGATAGAATTGGATAGCTGTCTTGAGGAAATAATTACTAAAGATCCAGAATTTAGAATGCGTGCATTAAACATTCTCCATTGCCATAAAAACTTCACTACAATCACTGAATTCGAATATAACTATATGCAAAAGTACAATTTGGAATTTAGATTTTTGTTTGCTTACAATCAAAAAATAAAGGGTTTAATCCTAAATACTTTGCCATACGTCTCAGTAAAAGAGATCGTGGATTACCATTCTATACTCGGTGAAACCACGATCCTTATGGTAAAATTACATAGATAATATTGCCATGGAATGGAACGATTTGTAAGCGAAATTGAACAAAATAAAAACAGAGTTCGATAAATCCTACAAATCCCTCAATCAGAACAGACCAATTCAAGGGAGCACAATAAAAAAAAACACGCAGAAATATTAGTAAATTGTTTTAACTAGGCGCGCATATTAATACATGGGCAACGAGGAAAATTAAATGACTTAAATTATAAGGCTCAGAGAAAACCTAATATTGATAAAAGAAAAATTCAATTTAGATATCTCTGTACCTACCATTCTTAATACTGCAATAACAGTTGAAACCGATGAAGAATCAACATTGGAATAGTCAACTGGTGTAGATCAAACGGAGCAAGAAAATTTTAACGCGGAAATTAAGGAAGAAGATTTAAATAATCTTACTATCCCAGCCGTTTTATTATCAAACGCAGGTAATAAAACAGATTCAGACTCAGACTCAAGCGCAAACATAACTAAGAACAATAACTTCGAAATGGCGCAAACAAATATCGACTTCATTAACACTGCATCAAAGCTTATACCAGTTTTCGATGGTAAAGCAGAAAACTTAAACAGTTTCATTGATGCATTGCATATTATAGAGTCAATAAAAGGCGAACACGAAAGCCTAGCTGTCTCTATAATAAAGACAAAACTAAAGGGCGTAGCAAGAAATCTAATTGGAAACGAAACAACAGTAGGTGAAGTAATTGCCAAGTTAAAAAGCATCGTCAAAGGCGAAACCGTAGAGGTATTGTCAGCAAAGCTAATGAACCTACAGCAACGAAATAAAACTGCTAATCAATACACATCAGAAATTGAGCAGATGACGAAGGCTTTAGAAAGTGCATACATAACAGACGGCTTTACACTAGAACTAGCAAGAAGTTATTCCACACAGCACGCAGTAAAAGCAATGACTAAAAACTGCACGATTGATAAGGTAAAACTTATCATGCAAGCCGGCAACTTCAACACAATGAACGAAGTAATTTCAAAATTCGTAAACAGTTGCACAGAAGCAACTGGACAACCAAATTCAGTCCTCTACTACAACAACTATACACAGCGCGGCGGAAACCGCGGACGTGGAAGTTATAGAGGTAATTTTTGTGGTCGTGGTAACAATTATGGTTCCTACAACAATACCAACCAAAACAATGGTCGCGGCAACTACAGAGGAAACTCAAGGGGCCGTGGCAACTCGAGCGGAGGCTACAATAACAACAATACAAGCAATGTAAGAGTAGCCAATGACTCGTCGGGAAACTCCAAACCCCCTTTAAATGTTCAACAGTAGAGAAAGTAACGGTCCATACTATTAATCTCAGTCAGAATATATTCGTCTCATTCACACGTGTGGCTACCGGAAAAGAACTTGTCTTTTTGGTAGACACAGGTGCCGAAATCTCTATAGTAAAAGAAAATTCCGATATATTTCAAAACGTACAAAATAATAACATAATAGATATACGGGGAATAAGCCAAGAAATTACTAAATCCAAAGGCTTAACATCAATTGAAATACAGACTACCAAGTACATAATTCCACACGATTTTCATATCGTAGACTTACACTTAGCTGTCCCTTGTGATGGCATTTTAGGGATTGATTTTATTAAAAAATACAACTGTCAATTAGATTTTCAGCCATCTGAAGATTGGCTTATAATAAGACCAAACAATTTAATATTTCCAATTTATGTTCCAATAGAATACAGTTCTGGCAATAACTCAATTCTTCTGCCAGCAAGATCACAAGTCACAAATAAAATTAAATTCAAAAGAGAACAGTGTATTAATTCCAACTCAAGAATTGAGCAATTTATATAGCAAGTACAATAGCTACAACACAAAATGCTTTCATAAGACTACTGACGACCCACCGTCACAAATATATATATAATTTAACTTTCTCATTAAAACTTAAAAAGAACATTCCAAAACACTGGCCTTTTATTATTCAAACGCGCGCCCAAAGCCAAAAGCACCCGGTCACATTTATTCGACGAAGTTATCGATTGCCGATAATCATCGCCCAATAAAACCGATCACCCAAAACGGGATTATCATCATCGTCCGATCTGGTCACACTAAGCAGCGCCTATATAAGCGGAGACACAGCCCCAGACCAGTCACTTGCGTTCCGACGACTCTCGAGGAAACAACAACTAGGAGGAATACCCGGGTAAGTGTTCTGGTAGTTAGTCTTGGTAGTGGATCCGTAAGAGTTCGGTTTGAAATTCGGCTCTACGACCTGGTGAGGATCACCGACGCCCGGTGTGGTTTAGGAATACGCACCCAGGCCCGGTCGAGATCGCTGAGCCCGGCACGGTTTTCGTAACTCCGGCTTCCGACCCGGAAACGAAACGGAATAAAACGGTAGCTCGAAACTAACGATGCCCTACATTCCCACACCCCACTAGAAAATCCAAGTAGTTCGTTCCTCTAAAAAACGACCCAGAACACTACGAACCCGACGTACTCGAACGACGAGACACGACGACACCAAGCAGTGCACAATCGGCCCTTCCGAAGCGCCGACACCAAGCAGTGCACCCAGCCACTGCGCACCGTCCACATCAAGCAGTGCATACTCGGCCCTCCCGAAGCGCCAACGCCAAGCAGTGCACCCCGCTACCACACAACGTCGAAGACATGCAGTACAGTCGATCATCACACATCGGCAACGCCAAGCAGTTCTTCGAACCATTGCAGTGTCAGCTGCAAGCAGTGCAACATTCGGCCCTTCCGTAGCGCCGATCCCGCATACCAAGCAGTGCGATACTCAACGAGCTGCGATATACTCGGCCCTTCCGCAGCGTCGATATCAACAAGCAGTACCACATTCGGCCCTTCAGCAGCGCCGACACCACTTTGCAAGCAGTATCTCGCTCGATATAATTATAGTTAGAAATCGTAGTCTTAATCAATAGTGCTATTAAAATATAACCATACTCTGTAGCGTTCGATTTGTGTTATTCTTTGGGGAAAGGGAGGTAAACCGATCAAAAGAGGAAATACATTTCTGTCTCGAACCCTGGCCACGGCGAGCTATACCGCCTCCCAAAACAGGGTCGTTACACTAGCTTCCCTCCACGTAGTATTTGCGACCCGCACGTGGACACCCATCCCGTCTGGGCTAATACCCTAGCTTTCCCCCTCGTATTGCATGCGACCTGCGCGTGGACATCATTCCCGACCGGTCGATCGTGTCACCATCCTTTTCCCTTCAATCTGCCTCCGCCCGACAAATTCTACCCGGCTTGGCCTCGCCCGAGGGTCCAGCCCGGTGAATTCTGCGCCTCTAACACGAGACTTGGACGCCCGCAAAGTTTTCCCGGCTCGGCCTCGCCCGAAGGTCCAGCCCGTTGGATTTTTAGCTCCGGAACAGGACACGATGCGATCAACTCCGTCATCGCTTTTTCTCACGACATCCATAAGAACCTTCGTCGTGACCCCTCAAATTACTCATTCACTCGTTGAATGAAACTCTCTAGTCCGGTGTTTCGGTGATTTACAAATTTCTTGTAAAGGACTTCTGGATCTGAATGAATCGGCCAGAAAACATTCTTACATAATTAAAAAAAAAAAATTTAATATTGTTTCTATGGGAGCTATATATTAAATAGTCGTTCGATTTTAAATAATTTTTAAACGGAATTCTGAAATATTTACCTCGAAGAACTCAAAAGTAAATAAAAAACAGCAAAGTTATCATTTTTAAAATTTCTTTTTTTCGTTTGTTCCTATGAGAGCTATGTGCTATCGTCGACCGATCCGGCTCGTTCCACCTGATGTACTACCTGCATCAGGAATATAACTTTTTCCTGCGGAAGGCCTGGAAACTCTAAAGTTTGGTTCTCATCCCAAAACTCGGCCCATCGGCCTACCGCCGGCTTTGAATGCTAGACTCAATATGGAACTGGCGGCTAAACAAGTGATTTCTGAACGGAGTATGGTTTCAGGAAGAAGCGCGGCACGGTGGTAAGGTATTGTCTTGGTGAACGCTAGACGTCAAAAATTCGTTTAACACGACCAACTGGAGTCGCATCCTGGAGGGCCTCACAAAGGGGGGATTACACAATACCTAACCGATATCCTAGGCAGCTACTTCTTAGATCGAGTGCTGATATACGAGACTGACGAAGGACAATGCCGACATAGAGTGGTCCCCAAAGGCTCAGTCCTCGAGCCGACGCTGTAAAACGCGATGTACGATGACATCCTGCGGTTCCCACTCCCTAAGGGCTGTACACTCATCGGATTTGCGGACAACATTGCCCTGGTTACGGTGAGGAAAGAGATTGATGATGAAGTGAAGGCTTTCTGCAACGCCGTTGTAAGCAAGATTTGTCAATGGATACAACATAACGGGCTACAACTGGCAGGAAAAAGTAGAACAGGCTACTGTCACAGTTGGATCC
Organism: Drosophila gunungcola; assembly: GCF_025200985.1. Taxonomy (NCBI): domain Eukaryota; kingdom Metazoa; phylum Arthropoda; class Insecta; order Diptera; family Drosophilidae; genus Drosophila; species Drosophila gunungcola. The sequence continues at coordinate 14,159 of NW_026453350.1, forward strand.
CCGGAAATAAAAAGTGGGAAGTCCATAAAATACCTCGGCATAATGTCCCTTGATCGGCTCACACTCGAAGCCCACCTAAAATACGTCGGAGAAAAAGATGCACAGGTACCATCAGCAGAATGACGGCAAACACGATAGGACCGAGGCAGCAAAGCAAAATGCTTATAGCTAATGTGATATCCTCAGCGGTACTTTCTGGATCGAGGTTATGGGCACCAGCTATAAAGACGCAGCTATAGGCGATGAGGAGATGCTGAGCACCCAACTGGGAAAGGCGCAAACTAGAATAGCTCATCCAGGACCTTTAACCAAACACACTGGTAAAGCGCATGTTATCAAGCGAGACTGCTGCAAATACGGCTGTAAGTACGGCTGCAAACATGAAGGAGCTCCGACGCTGAGAAAAGGCAAGAACTCCAGCTAATGGATGATTGACAGACCTTGTGAAGTAATGCCTAGAGGCGATTCCGCGGGACTAAACACCACACCCAACCCATACCCCGCCAGTTAAGTTGTCGGAACATTCCATAAGTTTTGCCTTCTGTGGCAATTATGTGATCTTTCCACGAAAGCGTGCTGTTTATTACAATGCCTAGATTTTTACATTTAGTGACATACTCAATTATCGAGTTTTCAATTAAAAGGCTTGGCAAAATATGTATGTCCAGTTTTTTCTTTAAAATTACTAAGCATCTCTGTGGGACCATTTACATGTATTTGACAGGTCAACGTTACACACATAAATACATTCACATATTTGATTTAACGGGCAACTTACATATATTTGGACGTCATCTGCATACATATGTACATCACAGTTAGACAACACACAGGAAAGATCATTTACATAAACAGAAAATAATAAAGGACCAAGAACTGAACCTTGAGGCACCCCACGACGAGTTTTCTAGCACTAGTTGCAGATACAATTGATTGTTGACGATTTACAATATGCGATGACAAAATATTAATGGCAAGAGTCGAAAATTTGTACATTTTGATTAATTTAGTGCAGAGAAAGTCAAAGCTAACCGAGTCAAACGCATTACTGAAGTCAAGTAAGGTTAAAAAATGACCTGGCCTGACCCTTGCAGAGGGTATTTTAATTTTGGTCTAAAGTTTGTAACGCAGTGAAGGAGACGTTTCTGACCTCATAAAGTATATATATTCTTGATCAAGATCAATAGGGGAGTCGATATAGCTATGTCCGTCTGACCGTTCTGTCTGTTTCAATACCGTTTGAGAGCTCAGTTTAAAAACTAGCGACCTGAAACTTTCACTGTCCTCCTAAAACATGAATACGCAGATCAAGTTTGAAAAGCTCCCCGATCGGACGCCTATATCCTATACCTCCCATAGGAACAATCGGATACAACTTGCATTAACTAAAGAAATTTTTCGCAGTGTAAAAGCTATTGACATGCATCTTTCCAAATCGTATTTTTTTACGTAAAGGGTAAAAGCGCATGCCGCTCGGACGTCTATATCCTATTGCTCCCATAGCACAGTGGTTCCGTCAGAGGCCAAAAATCAAAAAATTTTATGACATATTTTTTAAGCAAAATGTATCAAAATTGTCTCTTAAAAGTCCAAACTTCTCTTTGGCATACCGGATTTTACTAGAAATCTAACGGTACTTTCTAAAAATAGATTTGCAATCGTGAACACGTGTTCATTTTGGCAACGCAGCTGCGCTTTGGAAGTTATTTCTCTCTTTCAATTCGCCCTTTAAAGTGATCAGACGTACGCTGCAGTGCTCCGATTTGAATAATTTAACATGAATTATGAAATTGAAGGTATTTACTTTAAATTGAGATATTAATAATTTACTTTCCTGAAAAAGTTTTTTCGTAAAACTAATTTCATCGAATAACCCTTTTTTGTGTATTTTTTTAAAGTATATTTTATGTTTAGTTAGACTTTTAGTTATGTTCCAAGAAAAGCCAGAACTTGGTTTGTATGTTTTTGTGATCGTCTTATTTTAGGTTACTAAATATTTTAAAATTAGCTGCCGAAATTTGCCGATGTGTGTTTTCTACTAATATTACTAAAGCAGTTAAAGGTGAGTCTTTGCTTATTGTGCTGTTGCGCTTTTGCGCTGTTGCTTTGTCTTCGTCTTTAGTGGTTTGTGTTTTTGCAAAAATATTAATTTGTAAATTATTATTTAAATTTTGATTTTGGATTTTGATAGGTGCATCGCAAAAATGTGTTTTTCCACGTCTGCATATTTTTAATATGTGGTGCACAGGTAATGGAACCAACGCCGAAAAAATGAGGAAATTGATTTCCGATGTGCAAGCGGATATTGAAAACAACGGCTACATTATTCCAGAGTTGAGCGAAATATCCAATAAAATTGAGAACCTCTGCAAAACAATTGTAACTTTTTGGAAAAATTACAAACGGACAAAATCTGCAGTTATTAAATATCAATCTGGATGGCTTAATACAAAAGAATCAATTTCAATAAAACGCCCCTATTGCAAATCAAATCAAATAGAGGAAAGTGCTCATCGGGGCCGTCCTAAACTTGAATTTGAGGAGGCTTCAGAGAGAACAAAGCGACGACGTGTAGGTCAGCTTATTAAAATAGATGAATCCGCTGTTTCTTCTCTACGTAATGATGATCGAAATCAAAATTTCCTGCCGGCAGATCCCATGGAAGTTATTTCGCTTTTAATGGAGACCTCCATGACGAAGCACCAATATTTGCTGATAAGAAACTTTGTAAATACCAAAATATCCTTTGAATTTTTTCCCAGTTACCAAAGATTACTAAGTCTCAAAAAAATAAGATACCCTGATGGTATTTATATAGACGAATCTCGTGCGGAAGTCGAACTACAAAGCTTACTAGACAATACGGCATCTAGTATAATAGAGCTTCAAACAACATCATTGAAACTATGCCTGAAAATATAGTTACGAATTTAACTTTAATTGGAAAATGGGGCTTCGATGGAAGTACAGGCCATAGCGAGTATAAGCAAAAGTTTTCAAACGGTGATTTGGACGACAGAAGCTTATTTGTAACATCCTATGTACCTCTCCAACTGGTTACTCAAATAGATAACACAATAATTTGGAAAAACCCCCGGCCATCATCGACTCGTTACTGTCGACCAATAAGATTTCAATTTAAGAAAGAGACCGCGAAAGTGTCGAAAGACGAAGCAGAATATTTTGACGCAAAAATTAAACAATTAAAGCCAAAAGAATTAAGCGTCTTTAATAAAAAAGTTGTTATTACCCATAGCTTGCATCTTACAATGGTTGATGGAAAGGTGTGCAACGCAATCAGCGAATCATCCTCGGCAACGTGTTATATATGTGGAGCAAAGCCAACAGAAATGAACAATATACAAAAATGTTTGAGTAAAGAAGTTCGCCCAAGATTTTACGAATTTGGCTTATCTCCACTACATTCTTATATACGCTTCTTTGAATATTTTTTACATATTTCATATAAGCTAGAGGTCAAAATGTGGCAAGTACGCGATGAAGAAAAGAAGATGCAAGTATTGAACAGGAAGAAACACATTCAGGAGGAATTTCGCGAAAAAATGGGAATACTAGTGGACAAACCTAGAGATGGAGGTAGAGGATCTTCAAACGACGGAAATATCGCAAGGAAATTCTTTTGTAATGCAGATTTGAGCTCCGAAATAACAGGAATCGATGCATCTTTGATTCACAGATGTGCAACATTATTGCAAGCCATGGCATCGGGATTCAAAATTAATGTGGAGAAATTTGAAAATTACGCGCTGGATACAGCCAAATATCTTATAGCTGCATATCCATGGTACTATTTACCGGCTACCGTCCATAAGGTCTTAATTCATGGTTCAGCTGTAATAGAGTATGCATTAGTGTCGATAGGAGAGCTTTCAGAGGAAGCAGCAGAGTCCAATAACAAGGAACTAAAAAAATGTAGACTTCAACACAGTCGGAAAGTATCTCGTACTTTAACAAACACAGATGTCATGAACTATTTATTATTGCGTTCAGATCCATTTTTAACAGGACAGAGACAACTTCCTAAAAAAGATAGGTCGAGTTTGCTTACATCTGTCTACGAATTACTTGACGATGCTTTATAATTTTTGTTTCATTTATATTTTGTTTGTTGATTTTTATTTTAGTTTTTTAAGAATATGTATAACTACGAAAAATATCTTCCATACCAAAATCGTAATAAATTAGATTAAACAAATATGTTTTTATAATTCGGTATCGATTGTTCCTATGGGAGCTATAGGATATAGCCGATCGATAAGTCCGATTTTTGTTGCTATATGTTTAGACAAATTTGCTAAATTATTGTTATAAATTTCAGCACGTTATGACCATTATTAGTATTTTTGGCCGCTCTTCCATACAAGCGGATCCACTGTGCATAGGAACGACAGGGATAAATCGGTTACAATTTGATGTTTTTCAGCATATTTCGCGCATTATATAAGCTATTGACATGATTCTTTCCAAATTTTATATGTTTATGCATACCTTCATCAGGGTAAAAGCGCGTGCCGATCGGACGTCTATTTCTTATAGCTCCCATAGAAACAACAGGGTGGTATCGCTTAAAATTGTATAGGATAATAGGGCGTGTCGTATGCACATATACCGAGCACCCACTGTACCAAGAGTACTAAAAGGGTACACACTGTAACACTTTGTTTACATAATTCAAAGTCCCGGTCATAAGCCCAAGTGGCCGAAATACGAACCGATCGCTATGCCTTGGTCCGCACACAGAAAGTGCAAGTGTCAGCATAATTGTATCACCAGCGGACCTCATGTATGTGCATATACCTCCGCGCTCCAGCCTAAGTGAGCATAGCTATATACTTAAGAATAAATAACCGTCTCTCCGCTGCCGCTGTTGGCAGCGTAGCTACGAGACTTAGAGCTCTTTAGCTTCTAAGTAAATTTGTAAAAGAGAAGAAACTCCTGAGAGCTGGCAACAACAGCCGCTCCCGTAAAATAAAATGAAACTAAATAAAGTTATAAGTAGACTTGTTATATAAATTACTACATGGGCATGCATACATAAATTACTACATGGGCTTACATATATAAATCTCTACATGGCGACCGTGACAGCGATTCGAGGACGGAGGACCGATGAAAAAAAAACATCAACCGCAGTGAGTAGAGTGTGATGTGTGCTAAACTGGAGCAACTCGGTAATACACGCCGAAATTGAGCATATAAAAAATCTAATAATTGAAAGAAAAAGTCAAACCACAACCACCCACACATCCACCTACCCTGCAATCCAAAGCCTAGCTAAAACTCAAGAAAAATTACCTCCTCCACAGAAACAAAAGATCCCAAAACTAAAGAAGAAGTGCCAAACGACTGCGAGGGACCACTGTGCTCGCACCATTGCGAGTACACCTCTACAGTCAATAATAAATTGAACTACACAATTAATGTAAATAATTATATACCGACTATTGATAAAACACCGAAAATGGGTTTAGTTAATTTAAAAGAAGTGGACTCCTCTGCGAATGTTATAAACAAAATATAATCGATAAACATTAATACCAAATTAACAAACATCTTGTTATCAATAATTGTTTTTATTATGAGCGCATTTATTTTGTATATGTTCCACAACAAATGCATATCAAAAACAAACAAACGGAGCAGAGCCTCTATTAGTTTCTGATTTAGAATACGAATATATGAATAGGTACAACCTAGGTGTTTCTCCTCTAGTACATTGCTCAAGTACCCAGAAAGCAATAGTATTGAGTACAATTCCAAGCCTAAAGGTTATCGAAAATAATCAGATACTTGGAAAACATCTTTTAATGATGGTTTCAAGGAGTTAGATAATATTCCATTAAATAATGGAATGATACGAATTATATAAGGAAATGAATAATTTAAAAGTTGATTTTGCCAAATCCAATAAGTCACTAATCAAGATCTCGGACAGCACAGCAAAACACTGTAAATGAGCATGCCGAAATATTAGTAAACCGCTTCAATACAGCTCGTATGCTAATACATGACCAGAGAGACCGGCTAAACAAAGCCCATTAGTCTCAAGTGTCTAGGTTCTTGATCAAATTGCGATCGAACTTAATACTTACATAACAAAGGTACAATTTAACTATTTCTGTACCAACTATAGTAGTGACAGTAGAAACTAGAGACGAGCCAGATTTATTAGATTCGCCAGCACTTGAGCCGGCTGAGACAGATGACCTCGTCTCTACAGGTCCCGAAATAGAGGAACAAGATATTAATAACCTTACCATTCCCGCCATCCTTATTCAATCTGAATTAGGCTTTAACAGACTCCGATACAAACGATGGCCTTATAGAACAAAAACCGACCACAATGGCTGATGAAACCATTGCCCAAAGGGCATACATAAGAGAAATATCGAATGCCATCCCGGAGTTCAACGGGCAAAGGCTACACCTTAAAAGATTCAAAGACAAATTCGAAGTTTTGGCTGTAGAAGTCATTAAATCCAAAATAATAGGATCGACATTATACAGAGCTCAAAACGAAGCAACGATAGATGCCATAATCAAAAAACTGCAAGGCACTATAGTCGGTGAAACATCCGACGTAGTCAATGCCAAAATGGCAAAAAAATGCCAGAAAGGCAAAACAGCAGAAAAATTTACAACAGAAATAGACAAGGCCTATCGGCCGAACACGCTGACAAATTCAGCACAAAGGAAGTTATCACCACAATGGTTAGAAATTGTGAGCATGGCCGCCTTAAAACAATATTGGAAGCAGGCAATTTTGCAACTATGAAAGAAGCAGTCACCAAGTACGTACAATGCAAATTATAGAAGTCCTCATAGTCAACAAGACGAGATTCAAAAACAAGTTCAAAAACTCATTAATGACAAAATAGTGGAACCCTCTGTATTTCCTAATAACAGCCCACTTCTATTAGTACCCAAAAAGTCATTTCCAAATTCGGAAAAGAAAAAATGGCGATTAGTAATTGACTATCGTCAGATTAATATTTTTTCTCTTGTCTGATAAATTTCCACTTCCTAGAATTTATAATATTTTAGATCAGCTAGGTAGAGCAAAATATTTCTCATGCCTTGACTTAATGTCCGGTTTTCACCAAATTAAACTCGAAAAAAGTTCATAAGATATAACATCCTTTTATACAAACAATGGTTCATATCGCTTCACGCGATTACCATTCGGTCTAAAAATAGCGCAAAATTCTTTTCAGAGAATGATGACTATAGCTTTCTCTGGATTAGAATCTTCGCAAGCATTTCTTTATATGGATGACTTAATGGTCATAGGTTGTTCCGAAAAACATATGCTTAAGACTTTTACTGATGTTATCGAGAAATGTAGGCAACACAACCTAAAGTTACATCCTGAAAAATGTTCATCTTTTATGCACGAAGTCTCTTTTCTAGGACATAAGTGCACAGATAAAGGAATCTTGCCTGACGACAAACAATACGACATCATTCAAAATTATCCAGTCACACATGATGCGGACAGCGCTAGAGGATTCATTGCATTTTGCCATTATTACAGACGGTTTATAAAAAATGTTGCCTAATATTCCCGTCACATAACAAGATTATGTAAAAAAGATGCAAAATTCGAATGGACAACTGAATCTTTTACAAAAGTTTAAAGCAACAAGAGCACAACAGATCAAGAACTACCAGCTATTCATTGGGCAGACCATATATTATCTGTCAAAACAGACCACTGAGCACTTACCTACTTATTTTCAATAGTAAACCCCAGTTCCAAATTAACTCGAATGAGACTTGAATTAGAGTAATATAATTAAACGGTAGAGTATCTAAACAAACAATATGATTCTGAAAGTCACTACCAGAAACCAAAGTAGACAAAAATCCTGCGCAGGAAAAGAACAAATAGAATTGCATAAGCAATCTATAGATAAAGCTTCAAAGCGCAACGTATATGAAGTCATTAATAATGATGAAGTACGCAAAGTACTGACCTTGCATGTAAATAATAATATGTTTTTATTTAAATACGGAAAGAAAATAACAGCAATATATGATGTTAGCGATTTGTATACTAATGGAATCTTTGACTTAGGTCAATTCATCAAAGGCTTGAAAAGCAGGCCGGTACTAACAAAATCATCCAACTCAAAGTGCCACCGTGGGAAAATATCTTTGAACATTTTGATAATTTTAAAATTATGGGCAATAAAATATTGAAATCATTGAGAGTAGCGCTACGCAACCCGGAGACCGTAATAAAAAATAATAAAGAAAAAGAAGCTATATTGTCTACCTTCCATAATGATCCAATACAAGGATGTCATACAGGCATTACAAAAACCTTGGCCAAGGTCCAGAGACACTATTACTGGATAAATATGTCTAAAGACATAAAAGAGTACATAAAGAAATGTCCTAAATGCCAAAATTCTAAAACGAGTAAGCATACTAAGACCCCATTAACTATACCCGAAATTGCACAAAGAGCTTTCGATAGGGTAATTGTGGATACAATGGAAACGAATACGCAGTAACACTCATCAATCAACATTTAGATTAAAACAGTCATTTAAGAGAGCTAGACTAATGCTAGAATCTCATAAGCTAAAACAAAAAATTAGTTACGACAAAAATACTTTGGATTTTGATTTAAAAATAGGAGATCAGGTTTTATTGAAAAATGAAACAGGACATAAACTAAATTTTAAATATACAGGTCCTTATAAGGTAGAACAAATAGGAGATAGAGATAACATAACAATATCAAATAATAAAAATAAAAAACAAATCGTACATAAAGATAAATTAAAAATTTGTATTTCATAATCAATTTGGTTCTTTCATAAATATATCATGTGTGGCCATACATAATATAAAAACAATAACTATAATGAAAAAAAAAACTATTAAAATTGCAAACAAAAATAAAAAAAATTTGCTTTAAGTAATGACATTTCTTAAATTTTATAAAATCCATAATTAAATTGGAAAATAACTTCATTAAATTACGTTATTTTTCAAAAGGAGGGAGATGTAGTATGCACCTTTATCGAGCATCAACTGTACCAAGAGTACTAAAAGAGAACACACTGTTAAACTTTGTTGCAGTGTTTACATAATTCAATGTCCCGGTCATAAACCCAAGTGGCCGAAATACGAATCGATCGCTATGCCTTGGCCCTCACACTGAAAGAGCAAGTGTCATCATAACTGTATCACGAGCGGACTTGGTGTATGTGCATATACCTCCGCGTTCCGCAGCGCAGCTACGAGACTAGAGCTCTTTTGCTTCTAAGTAAATTTGTAAAAGAGAAGAAACTCCTGAGAGCTGGAAGCGGCAACAACAGCCGCTCCAGTTAAATAAAACGAAACTAAATAAAGTTAAAAGTGGACTTTTTAATTAATTACTACATGGGCTTACATACAAAAATTACTACATGGGCTTACATATATAAATCTCTACAGGTGAAATCGGTCCAAATTTGATGTTTTTCTAAGTCTTCAAGGTATAAAACTTTCGGCTTGCCGAAGTTAGCTTCCATCCTCGATTCTAATATCCTCTGTTATTTTTAAAATTCCGTTAGTACTGCACCTTCCGCTACGAAAGCCAGATTGCTAGTTTTAAGAATTAATCTATTATCTATGGTATGCTGACGAATTTATCTTCGTAATTTTTATTATTTTTAAGTCTACTAACACTATTATTCTTTTTCATTTTTGATTTTGAATTGGTCAATTATTTTGTCTGGATAATTGTTTTTCCTCAAATTTGTTTTTAGTTTTAAAATTATTGTTTCTTTTTACATGATTCTACAACAAGACTTAATTGCCAGAGCATACACAAATATCATAGTTGAAAAATTGTGTATCTTTTACCGCTTTATGCGCACAATAAAAATAGGAGAAAATCGAGTGTCGGCTTGGCAGTTCCTCTGGGAGAACTCAGCTAAGGCCCCGGACATTTAAACAGATTCCCAACCTGCAAGCCTGGCAAGAGAGAGAACACGGTCGGTTGAATTTTCATTTAACGCAGATCCTTTGCGGTCACGGGTGCTTCCGAGATAACCTCCACAGGCTTAGACACGAAACCAGTGGAGTCTCCACGTGGTGCGAACGTAGGCGGAGCACGCTGTGTTCGAGTGCGGCAGGTTTAGCCAAGAACGTCAAGTTCTGGAAACCTGGAAGTGAAACCATTTGGCTGGACGTGAGCAATTTCTAGGCGGTCGTAATGGACAAGCTAAGGAGCGCGGAACGGACTTAACGAGACACACAAGTGTGGGATGAGCCATCGCTTTATCCCCATACCTAACCTTTGTACATTCCCAAATAAATGAAAAAAAAAAAAAACTAGATCCCAAAAAATTAGTTCCTTTCACAACACTGAAAATGATCAAATTTCGTAAAGCATGATCCATAAAATTTCGGCGCACACTTAGAGGGTGTGGATGCTGGTATGACTGTATGGCTATACAGTCTCTGGAATTTCACCAGAAGACTAATTTCATCATTATAGTAATATTGCATCAGCCTCTAACGGTGCTGTGTTTGGCTATCGCTTAAGAAGTTCCGTGGTTTGGTGGTAAGCACGGAAAGATGAAGGGTTGCGTTTAGGATTTCGTGCGTGTGAAACCGAAACTCGCTGCGCTATTAAAATGTCGGAAAATAATGCAACATCAGAAGTGAGATCTGGCTCGCTGCCTAATGAATCAGGCTGACCATGGCGAATTTTAATGGAAATGCAAAATAAAAATTTGATCGAGCTTATCAAAGCTGTAAAATCAGCGACACCTGAAATAACAAATAAAAAACAATTGTGCTACCAAAATTCAACGCGGATCTTGATGGCGCCGACGCATCAACGTGGTGTTCTACAGTAAATATAATTTTGGCAGAAAATACCGCAAAAGGCAGCGCGTTGGTGATGGCCTTGAGTGCATCGTTGTAAGGTAGTGCGTCGCAGCTGCTTGCACAAACATGTTATCCTGACATAACTTGGGACGAATTTAAAGAACTTTTCATGCAGCGTTTTGGAAGTGTAGAAACGCCAGCGGCTATGTTTCTGTCAATTTTAGCTTATTGTCCGACCGATGGCGAATGTCTCTCCAATTATGCTAGTCGAATTATTACGTCACTTCTCACGAAATGGCGTGACATGAATGTGGAAGAAATTGCAGTTTCTGTGACGCTTGCCAAGATGGCTAACGTTGATAACAGATTTCAGCGCCTAACCTTTACTTCAAATACGCGCATCAGAAGTGAATTGCAAACCAAGCTTAAAGCATTCAAGTTCAACAAAAGAAAGAAAACTTTGCAAGGGGAAATATCTTTACCTGACATAAAGCGTCCAAAACTTTCAACAATCAAGTGCCATTTGTGTGCAAAATTAGGCCACAAAATGATGGAATATTATTAAATTAGTTGGTAAAAGAATTAACAATGTAGTGATGTTGAAGGGTATTGGTAGTGGCGGCATATGTAGCACATTACAAATATTTAGCAACGTAAGTTATGTTTGAAGTTATGTTTCATGTTTTGGACAATGAGTATTTAAAGAATGATATTAATATTGGTCGAGAAGTACTGTACCCTGGATTTAATGTAATAATATCACCAGGAAAATTCGAAATTATTAGATCAAAAACTGTAAACTATTATTCAAATGATGATAAATATTGTGAATTAAATACCGATCTTGTTGGAGGAGATAGAGATAAATAACAAGATCTATTGGAAAAATATTCAAAAGCTTTTATTAGTGGAATTCCTTCGACTAGAGTTAGTTCGGGTGAAATGAATATTAAATTAGTAGACCCAAGAAAAATTGTTCAAAGAAGACCATATAGGCTTAGCCCAAATGAAAGAGAATCGGTACGAGGCAAGATTAATGAATTATTACAACGTAAAATCATAAAGCCAAGTTGCTCACCTTACGCCAGTTTCATAATGTTAGTTAACAAAAAAGACGGCACTCATCGTTTGTGTGTTGATTACCGTGAGTTAAATTCTAATACAGTCGCAGATAGATATCTCTTGCCACTCATATAAGATCAGATAGCCAGCCTTTATGGAGCAAATCATTTTACATGTTTAGACATGGCAAGTGGGTATTATCAATTCCCATGCACAAAGAATCGGTAGAGTGTACAGAATTTGTCACACCAGACGGGCAATATGAATTTTTGGCAATGCCTTTTTTGCTCAGAAACGAACCTTCAGTATTTCAGTCATGCAAGCACTTGGAGACCTTGCAAATACGTTTGTTGTCGTTTATATGGGTGACGTAATGGTGGCTGCTGCAACAAAAAGTGAAAAATGTAAAAATGTTCTTTTCTCAAGTCAACAGTTCAATATCTGGGATATGAAGTGAGTGCAGGTGAAGTTACAGCGTTAACTACCTTGCCACCTCCTAAGACAGTCTCTGCTTTACGCCAAATTATTGGATTAGCGTCTTACTTCAGGCAATTTATGCAAGGATTTTCCTGTTTTTTTTTTTTTTTTCATATGCATTTTATTTATTGAATTTTCTCTGAATTGAGACTAACAATAAGTATATAAAATCTTAAAATAAAAAGCTATATCTGACAGTCAAGTTGACTGACGCGGGATGTAAGGGCTCTAATAACTATTGCTGAGCTGGAAGGTCATTTCGTTGCAATCGGGTCCGGTTGGAAACCCTGGCTAGGCCCCTGGCGAGCTGGTTTGGATGAGAAGTTAGCTTGGTGTGGTAGGACGCCTTTTGTTTTGAAATTTCATCGTTTACGGGTAGAATGCCAAGATCTCTGTGGATGTTGTCGTTCCGAACATACCAAGGTGCCCCAGTAATAGTTCTCAGAATTTTTGATTGTGCTCGCTGGATAATGTCGATGTTACTGCTGCTCGCGTTTCCCCACAATTGGGAGCCGTAAGTCCAGACTGGCTTAAGCGTTGAATTGTAGAGCAGAACCTTGAAGTCCAGGCAGAGGGGGGAGCGAGTGTTTATGAGCCAATGGAGGTTATTGGATTTTAGTTTTAGATGAATTTTCTTAGCTTCGATATGTCTCCGCCATGTAAGTCTTCTGTCAAGGTGGACGCCAAGGTACGTTACATCGTCAGCTTGTGGAAGTGGCGTGTTATTCAAAGTTAGCGGGGGACACGTTTGTCTGTTAAGAGTAAACGTTATGTGTTTACACTTTTGCGCATTTATTTTTATACGCCAGTCTGATAACCACCTCTCCACTACCACGAGATGATCAGCTAGTTGTGCTGTTGCCTGAATTGGGCATTTGGACCGACTTAAGATCGCGGTATCGTCTGCGAATGTAGAAGTAGTTAGCCGCTCGTTCGTGGGAATATCTGCGGTGTAGAGGAGAAATAGAGTTGGACCAAGGGCGCTACCTTACCCTAATCGTCGGATATTGTAGTGTTGCATCTCACGGCGAAGGCTCTGTTGTAAAGGTACGATTCAAGTATCCTGTGAGTGTTTTCCGGTAGTAACGTTCTGATTTTATGCATAAGGCCATCGAGCCAGACTCGGTCGAAAGCCTTCGCAACGTCAAGGAATACCGCACTGCAGTATTCCCGAGACTCGAATGCAGTTCGTATTTCTGTTGTTAATCTGTTAGCTTGCTCTATTGTTCCATGGCTTTCTCGAAAGCCAAATTGATGCGCCGGAATAATGTTGTGCTCTTTCAGATATGGGATTATGCGTGTCGAAAGGCATTTTTCGAGCAGTTTTGACAGACACGAGAGTAAACTTATCGGTTTATATGAGGCTGGTATTGTGTGATCTTTTCCTGGCTTTGGGATCATTATGATTACCGACTTTTTCCATTTTTTTGGGAAGTAGCCAAGTCGTGTAATCCCGTTAAATAGTTTTCAAATTACCTCAACTGCACAGTTTGGGAGTTCAATTAGCATCTTAAGAGTTATTAGATCACCGCCTGGGGCCTTTTTTGTTTTTAATTGCTCGCTGATGACTTTTGCAACTTCGTTTGTTTGGAACAGAATTGGCGCCGTCTCAGTTCCACCTCGAATTGACGGCGACGGTAGTGTGAATGAATTATTTGCAGGGTTTGGCTGAAAAACATTTCGAAGGTGTAAAGAAAATGTACAGGCTCTGTCTTTGTCGCTTCTGGCCCAGCTGCCTGAAGAGTCTCTTACGGGAATTACTGTTTCGGCCGGCGCACTTAGATTTGGGTGGGCCCTCCACAGGGGATGCTTGGTGCTGGTGGGTGAAAGTTTCTCAATGTACTGGCGTTGTGCTTTTTCTTCTTCGTGCCTTAGAGCCCTGGTAAGTCTGCGACCAGCTTCCTTAAGACTATGTTTTGAGGATGGCGATCTGCTGGTTTGCCAAGCACGCCTCAATCGTATTTTCTCCAAAACAAGCTGTTCGATTTCAAGGTTAGTTTTGTGTTGGTGTGTGTGCCCATCCCTCCCTTGCGGTGTAGAGACTTTGGCTGCTGCGACGAGTACAGACTCCAGTGCATTGGCAGTCGATATCCTCCTTGAAGTTGATCTGTGGAGTAAGTTCGATATGGGAACTTACGTACTTTTTGAACTTCAGCCAGTTGGTTCGATGCGACGTCAGCCTGCAAGGGTGCTCGATTAATTCCGGGCTTTGAAGAAGAGTTATTAGCACTGGTGAGTGGTCCGATGATAGATCCAAAAGCGATTTTGCAGATATTAGATTGCGAGAAATATTTTTTGTCATAGCAAAATCAATTAAATCAGGTAGTTTTCTAGGATCTGTTGGCCAGTAAGAGTAACAGAGTTATTCGGAGGCTAGGCATAATTTATTTGGACTGCTGAGCTGCAAGCATTTGTAACAAGATATTTTGGTTTTGCATTAGAGTTTGCATGCTGGTTTCATGAAGGACATAAATTCCATCATATTTTGTTGCAAAGTTATCATCATAGTTTATTTTGGGCATATTGCCGTCTGATTTTTTTTGGGGGGGAGCTTGCGCTTGGAAATATTAATATAGCGATCCATGCCTGTCTGCATGGCCGAACCCGCTTGCGGAATTGTAATTTTTTCTACCGTAGCTTTGTTTTTGCCGTTTGACCCGATTTTTGAACTTGGTTGTGTTGTTGCTTTACCCGCTGCAGAAGAAGAGAGTGGAGTCGTTATTGCATTGTTGGCGACAGAGACCGTTGTAGTTGACGTAGTAGTTGCTGTTGTTGTTGCCCTAGGTGGCAGAAGCTCGGTTGGAGTTTTGCATTGCTCACTCCATGGTGTTTGTGCGGTGAAGAGCAGGGCGGGAGAGTAAGAACTAGCTCTCTGGTTTTCGGCGGTCAGTAAACTTGCACTTTCTTGCACTTTGGTTGGAGTTTTGCATTGCTCACTCCATGGTGTTTGTGCGGTGAAAAGAAGGGCGGGAGAGCAAGAACTAGCTCTCTGGTTTTCGGCGGTCAGTAAACTTGCACTTTCTTGCACTTTCGGTTCTAGAGTATTACTCGTGAACGAGAAATAAGCATTGTTTCGGGCCAAAGAGAGACGACGTTTGTCTTGCTCTCTCTGAATTTTTTTACGGGCTTCGTCTTGTTGTTTTTGGCGTTGAGTGCGCTGATCCACGTTCTTACTCATTTATTGATAGAGCGTAATATTAATTAATTAATTAACTAAAACTTTAGTTTACGATATGCGAATTAGCACCGCGAATCGGAAAACCTCGCGTTTATACATTTTTTCGAACGTTTTCGACTTAGTGGCTTATTGTTTTTCCGGAGCGTTAAGAAAACACGTCTACACGCGACCGAAGTTGACTATCTCTCGATTGCTAAGCTTTATTTCCTGTTTTATGAAACCGTTTTATTTTTTTACTTCGGAGAAGAATGATTTTGTTTGGAGATCGGAACATGAAGAAATTATACAAAAAGTTATTTCTAACCTTACACAAAGCCAGTTTTAGTAATTTTTGATCCGAACCATCCGATTGAGTTGCATACTGATGCAGGTTCTCGGGGATACGGTGCCATCTTGTTACACAAAAACCAACAAAAAGTCTCATGTCATTGAATATTTTAGTAAGGCTGCTTCTCAGGCTGAATCACGGTATCATTCTTATGAACTAAAAACTCTTGCTGTTGTTTTTTTTTATGAAACATTTTCGCCATTATCTGTGGGGTAAAAATTTTGTTGTCTTCACTGATTGTAACTCACTTAAAGCATCAAGAACTAAAAAGGATATACATGTGTCCCAGAGTGCAAAGATGGTTGGCGTATTTACAGTCCGTTTCATTTGACATACAATATAAAGAAGGCAAACGAATGTCTCATGTTGACTTCTTTTCAAGAAATCTGCCTTCAGCAGAATTGACTTGCAAAATTCTAGAAAAACGAGTTAGTTTGTCGGAAATATCAGACAATTGGCTTTTGGCCGAACAGCGTCAAGATTCTGAAAAAGTTAATATTGTAAATAAATTGAAAGAAAATTCTCTTGCTGAGGACATTGCTAAAACTTACGAATTGAGAGCAGGAATACTGTATCAATTGTTTCTCGACCATTTAGATGGTCCGTAATAAATCAAATTTATGAGTCCATCATGCATTTGGGATGGGAGAAGACTTTAGATAAGGTCTATGACTATTACTGGTTCGATAATATGTCCAAGTATATCCGGAAGTTTGTTGATAACTGCATTACATGTAAAATATCAAAGTCTTCTTCGGGTAAAGTTCAAGTAAGTCTTCATCCATCTGATCAAAAGGAATATATCATTGTTCAGGCGAACGCTTTCACTAAACTTGTTTATTTAACCCACACGCTTAAAATTGATGCTGAAAATTGCATAAATGCTGTCACGTCGGCTATTTCTCTGTTTGGAGTACAAAAACGCATAATAGCGGATCAGGGCAGATGTTTCGCCAGCACTAGATTTAGTGAGTTTTGTTCACAACAAAAAATTAATTTGCATTTGATTGCGACATGTGCAAGTAGGGCCAATGGTCAAGTTGAACGCATTATGAGCACCTTTAAGAACTTATTAACGGCCGTTGAAACTAGCAATCGATCTTGGCAAGATGCATTAGGAGAAGTTCAATTAGCCTTGAACTGTACGGTTTGTCGAGTGACAAAAGCAAGCACCTTGGAATTGTTTATCGGCAAAGATGCTCGCCCGTTGGGGTTGCTTCCACCCTGCGATATGGTAGAAGAGGTCGACTTGGCAGAAGTAAGAACACGAGCAGGTCAAAATATTACAGCTACAGCAACATATAACAAGGAGCAATTTGATAAAAACAAGGCTACAATTGTTGGACGCAAGGTTGGAGATTTCGTATTGTTAAAAAATGAAGAGAGGCATCAAACAAAGTTAAGTCCAAGTTTAGGGGGCCGTTTCAAATAACTGAATTGTTAGAGGGGGATGGATATATGCTCAGGTCTTTGACAAATAATAGAAAATATAAATTTGCTCATGATGACATAAGAAAAATGCCAAATGCTCAAATACCAGTTGAATTTGAAAGTTGTAATAAGGATTTAAATGATGTATTAGGTGTACAAGTAGAAAACCGCCGTTTTTTCATAGTTTGAGGCTTTATTTCACGGGACCCGGCCGATCCTTGTCTTCCACTCATAGTCACCATTTTTGAATTTCACGAACCATTCTCGGCACGTTCTTTAACTGATACATGACTCACTATATGTTGCTACAATCATTCGACGCGCTTCAGCAGCAAATTTTTTCGAATGAAACGCGAAAAGCAAAATCTCCCGTAAATGACGCTTATTCGGTTCAAATTTCGACATCTTCGCGCACCAACAAAAAAATGGACAATGAGAATAGACGAGCGAGATGATGTGGAGTTGTTGACCGATACCTAAGCTTGCCATGAGATGCTTCTGATCGGAATTCCCTCACCGATTTCCAAAGGTGGCGCCACCCAGTGGAAAACGGCGGTTTTCTACTTGTAATAATTGAAACAGAAACTGTTGAAAGAGACATTAATGAAATCATGTAAAAATAAACTGTTGACAGAAACAGTACAGTTGTTTTTAAGAGTTAATAGTGAAATCATGTAAAAATAAACTGCTAAAAGAGACAGTAATGAAAAAGTTGAATCAGAAACTGTTGAAAGAGACAGTAATGAATAGTTGAAAGACACTGTTGAAAGAGACAGTACTGAAATCATGTAAAAATAAACTTTTGAAAGAGACAGTACTGAAATCATGTAAAAATAAACTGTTGAAACAGACAGTACTGAAATCATGTAAAAATAAACTGTTGAAAGAGACAGTACAGTTGTTTTTAAAAGTTAATAATAAAATCTGTAATAATAATGTAGCACAAGTGCAAAACAATTGTTTTGATCATGGCGTGTGGCGCATTAGATAATATTATGAGAAACCTGAATGGTTAATGATAATGTAAAATGAGCTGTATCAATAGGAAGATGTTATTTGTAATGGAAATAATAGATTTAGGTGACAAGTTAAAAGTTATATTTGAAAAATTTTTTATAAGGTTATTAAATGGTAACACAGCATTTTTGGCAAAATTGCACGAGGTCGTGTAATGGTCAGGATGGCCGTGTCGGCGCACACTAAGAGTGTGTGGATGTTGGTATGCGTGTATGGGTATATAGTCTGTGGAGTTTCACCAGAAGACTAATTTCATCATTATAGTAATGTTGCATCAGCCTCTAACGGTGCTGTGCTTGGTTATCTGCGTGTTGTCGCTTAAGAAGTACCGTTTTAGCGGGGCGACTGCGTTGTGTCGCTGTCGCCGAGTGTGGTTCGGTGGTAAGCACAGAAAGATGAAGGGATGACGCTGGTAGTTGCGTTTAGGATTTCGTGCGTGTGATTCCGAAACTCGCTGCGCTATTACAATGTCGGAAAATAATTTTCAACTGAGAAAATGGTCATTACGGAGTCACAACGCAGTGGCCGGCGGTGATTTATTTGCAAACGGAACGTATGAAGTGGCAGGGTAAAGCAATTACAAGCTGCTGATAATAATTAAATAAAGCAAACTAATCGGGAAGTTTGTGGGCAGTGAAGACTGATGACACACAAAGAGAAAATGTCTATCCTTTTTCCTTAAGCATGATGTATACTTGTTATGGAGGGGAAGGTATTTTCAAAGAATCCAACCAAAATTCAGCGAGCTGAGTCGGCACCAAGCGTTCCACGCTGCAACCCACTCGGCCAAGTCCTTTGGACTGGGAACAATTACACCGACGTAGCACGGCTGCAATATATGTACAATGAGACTGCCTTAATGCGCTCGATCAGGTTAACAAGGAAGCTACTGAAGGCATGAGTAGAAAACATTCCTAACTTCTGCGTCAGCAAGCTTAGTTCCAAGAAAATAAACACCACCTGGTTACCGAATGGCTTTAAACTAAAACACAAGCTTGGGTACAATCGTTGAGAAGCTCCGTCGTTATTCCACTCTTTTCAATATTGGAGAAGTTCCTTTGGATCGTCTAGTCAGCATCGACTTAGTCAAAAATCGAAATCAACCAACGACATTTCAATCAAGCACATGTTTATCATTCCAGCTACAGCTTTACTAACCAAAACCAGTGTTTCCATGTGGCAACTGAAACGGGAACTCCACGCTCTGCCAATAGAATCACACTATACGGAGATGACCGGATATTTTCACAAAGTACTGCCGCCCTGTAAGACGATCGTGGATCAGATAATTTGTCTCAGTACGGGCTACGCTATTAGTCATTGCAGTAGTTCTCGTAGTCTAATTTGCCAACCATTCGAAAGTTTTTAAAAACTACTCCCTTTAAAGTTTTGATAATATAAAAACCACGTATTTTCTAATTATATTCGTTGTACTGAATCAACAACCCTTAAGACTATGTTCGAGCTTTATCAAATCTATGAATCGAAATCATTATATAACCAAATGAAAACTTATTATTTTATTATAAAAAAAAAAAGAAATCATCATGACTTTTAAATTTGTTTATTTTGTCTTCTTATAAACGGCAGTGCATGTACCATTTTAAGTAAGTAATTAATGTATTGGTGTTATTCTTAAACTATGACAATGATCCAATTCCACTTTGCAGCACATTAAAGCAAACGCTGCAAACTCTGACTGGTTTGTTGATACCAAACTTCAAAATGGGTATATCGTTACTGGAACATTTGGAACATAAAACTCGTCCACAATGCCGGCTTAAAAGAGAAAGAAACAAAACGAAAAGAATATGAATATGAATATAATATTTATAAATCAATATTTTCCTGTTCTTACCAATGGTGTTTTCGCATAGTAATTGTAAATCTAGTTGTACATTCTTGACATAAGTCACACTCTGACCACGATGATTCTTTTGGCAATATGTCCAACAATTTGTGAAGTAATTGATCTGTCGCTAGCTTGAAATTAAATATATTTACTCCTTCTCTGTTCTCAGTACCAAGGCACGCCCCTGCTTTCACAAGTATTTTACAAAGTGGCGACTGACCTCGCATAAAGGAAAGAAGAAGTGGAGTATTTCCGTCCATGTCAGGAACATCAATTGGATAGTTTGGCATACATTCCAGAAAAAGTTCGCAAATAAGTGCGGCTGTATTATCCTCCACAATACGACACAACTCATGCATTGGATTTCGACCTTTTAAATTTGTTGCTTCTGCGTTTACTCTTGATTCTGTTAATAGTTCACGTACAATGAGAAACTGACCGCATCGAACAGCAATGTGTAAAGCATTATTGCCGTCAGCATCTGTTGCGTCGTAGTCGGCATTGTTTTGAATCAAAGCAGATACTGCAGGAAGATTTCCGCGTTCAATGGCGATATGTAGGGGCAATTTTTGGACAGAATCCCGTTCATTCATACGTGCACCAGCTAAAATCAGATTTCTGGTAATCATTTCATTATTAGACGCAGCCGCAAGGTGCAAGGGGGTAGATTGATTTACATCATGCACTCGAGAATTTACATCTACCTGAATAGCTATCAAAAACAAAACACTTTCTAAATCGTCTTTCATAATTGCTAAATGCAAAAAATTTCTGCCGCGCTGGTCAATTTGCTCGGCAGCGGAAGGAAATCTATCTAAAATGCGTAGGGCGGCCTTGTGATTACGAATGCCTAAGGCGGCTGCAAAAGGCGTATTTCCGGACCTATCACGATGCTTTAGTTCTATAGTAGGGTGACAAAGAAGAACGGATATTATTTCTTCATGTTGGTTTTCAATAGCTACATGAAGTGGGGACTTGTTTTCAGCGTTCATTACGTTGACATTAGCACCATGATCAATAAGTGTCTGCATAACTTTGGTTAAGCCCCACTGACAACATAAATGTAGCGGGGAAGCTTTTTCCAGAGCCTCATCTCCACCCTCCCCATTGGGGCCTGGCTGTTTGGGAGAGTCTAAATCGCATTTACTTCGAATAAGAAATATAGCAATTGATTCTCTGTTTTCATCAATTGCACGATGTAAAAGTGTTTGTTGGCATCCCTCAGGTCCGTTGTCCCAGCAGTCTGTGTCAACACCATGTCGCACAAGCACCCGTGCCACATCCTCGCGCCCAAGCTCCAAAGCTGTCCATAATGGTGAAGCTCCATTTTTATCGGATCTTAGTGGAAATCCTCTTGTGCAAAGGGCATCCACGACTCTAGGTAGATCGTACTCGATCGACAACTCCAATGCAGAAACCTGATCATCTATATATAGAATCAAATTTTTAGAAACACATACAAAATTGATAAATTAATTTACCTGTAACAGCAGTAAAATCTGCACCTTGCTCTAGTAAAAATATTGATGTATCACTGTCTCCATTCTTAATTGATTGATGCAAAAGTGTTAAGTTGTCCTTATTTCTTGCATTTACATTTGAGCCGCCTCGAATGAGAATTGGTACCATTGCAGTTCTATTAAGAGCTAAGCATAGGCTTAACGGTGAGTTACCATTAATATCTTTGCAATCAAAATCGATAGCATCGTGGACTTTGTTTTTTGTCTGAACAAAAGCTTCTAAGGCATGAACGGAATTAGCTTCAACTGCCACATGCAAAACTGATTTTAAACCACTCTCGATGGATTGTAAATTGCACGAAGCACCATTAGCCATTAACTTTCTCACTAGGTTTGGCATATTTTTTAACGCTGCAATATGTAAGGCTGTTAGCCCTCCCAAGTTCATATGGTCAAGATCGGCAAAATCAGCCAAAAAAATAGCTGCTTGCTCCCCTAGATCTTCGTCCATTGCAAAAAATTGTATAAGGTTATCTCCAGTTTTTGACTTTATAGGATTTGGCTGTGCGCCCATACTTAAAAGCATTGAGGCTATTTTAAACTCTTGATCTCCCAATAGTAAACTCAGTTCTAAAGCACACTTTTCATCCAAAGTGCGCAAATTAATATCAATATGTGGAGCTTTAAGTAAATGATTTACCATTTCTAAATTTTGTTTGACAATCGCTATATGCAATGGTGTTTCTCCTTTTATGTTTTGGATATTACATTTGGATTCCTTTGTAAAATATTCACTCCAACGTTTATTATTTCCGCAAAATTGTCGTGATTTCCAACGTAATTACATATAACATGTAATGCAGTATCTGATGATGGGCTAAAACGTTACATTTTAAAATAATATATTTTTTCTAATTTTTTTTTATATATTTATTTACTTAGTGTAGTCTAAAAGACACTTTTCTTCCAAAAGAAAGTTTGCTGAAAAAACGTCACCATTTCTCAAAGCAGTAATTAGCAGCGTGGATCCCTGTTAAAACAAATATTTAGTAAATTAACAAATATATTGTATTCATACCTCCATATCAACAGCATTTATGTCAGCCATTCCACTTTTCACAAGAGTCTCAGCAATTTTTGAGCTTTTTGCTGATAAAGCAATTTGAAGAGGCAATAGTCCATTTTCACAAAATCTGTTCACTAGTTGTGGAAGCTAAAATACACAATAAATAACAACAAAAATAAATAATAGCTCAATTTTCATTTTTTTACACATTTTTTGATTGTGGTATTTAAGAACTAGGATCTCCAAAAAGAAACAATTTGAGGAAATTATTTTTGAACTGGCAGATCAAGTTTAAATATCTAGTGGATAAATCGTCTATGGCCTAAATTATTATTCTTTTTTTTGCTCCAACAGTATAACCTTTTTTTTAATTTAATTTTAATTTTATATTTATTTATTTTATGTTTTTATGTTTTTCTTTCTTATATTTTATTTCCTCAGTATTCGAGCGCTACAAGTAAAGTGTTTGTTTGAAGCCACAGTCTTGTTACGACAAGGCGTCAAACTCTAGTTACAATAAACAAGAACCTCAAAACCATGACCATGAGTTGTCACTGCATGACTTGGTTTTTGAAAAAATAAATAATAATAAAATAACCGTTAAGGGTGTCAATAATAAAATTTTTGTTCTCTACTCAGCTGGCAGTATCAAATTCTGCTGTTGACGAAGTGTATTAATCAAAGCAGTTTATTAAGCTTCCAAGCAGTTCACTGTTGACAATAGTTAGATAGTTAATTATTTCTGAGTATGCAAAAGTATTCAGCATTTAAGCTATCTGCTTGGAACTATTCTAAAAGTAGTAGTTCTATTGCAGATATATATAAATCGGTTCGGACGACTAAATCATACATATAACTAACAATGGAAAATTGGGAAAAAATTAAAACAAAAATAAAAACCTAGTTTTTTTCAATTTTTTTTTTGTTTAGTCTAGTTGGTTTTGGCGACCTTTTCAAAGTGTATTAATTTTTAGCCGGCTCGAGGTCAGGATGCTGAAAAAAAAAACCACAATTTTCAATTTTGGTTATTTGTCAGTATATTTCGGATGCTCTTCTTGTTTAGTTTTATGATGTAAAGTATTGGTTTAATTTACTGGTTGCGGTCTGAATTTTATTGATATTTGACAACTTTATCGTAATTAATTTATAAACAAAAATTATAACTTCTCTGTTTTTGAATTCATTAAAAACAAGAAAGGAAGCAAACTTCGGCAAGCTGAAGTACATATACCCTTGCAGCTATTGCAAAAATTAAATATTCTTGAAAACATTAAAATTATGATTGACTTGCGTGTATGTTTACATTGAAGCTATTTGTAGCTTATTTGATAGTTCCAATGCAGCTATATGATATCGTTTTCCGATTTTAATAAAATTAAAAGCGTAATTCTGAACTGTTAAATTATTAATTAATCATAAAGAATTTCTAAAAAAATTACAAAATAAAAAACTTAAATTAAAAAAAATATTTTTTTTTAATATTTTTATTGTTTCCTAGGAGCTTTAAATTATAGTCGTCCGATTTTGATGCAATTTAAACCGTAATTCTGAAATATTTAACCATTACTACATCTCGAAGAACTAAAAAAAATAATAACAGCAAAGTTTTATTTTTTTTTATTTTTTTTCCGATTGTTCCTATGGGAGCTATTGTCGTCCGATCCGGCTCGTTCCGACTTATATACTACCTGCAATAGAAAGATCATGCAGATAGCTTTAAAACCGAGGGACTAGTTTGCGTAGAAACGGACGGTCAGGCGGACGGACAGACGGACGGACAGACGGACGGACAGACGGACGGACGGACGGACAGACGGACGGACAGACGGACATGGCTAGATCGACTCTCCTAGTGACGCTGATCAAGAATATATATACTTTATAGGTCTCCTTCACTGCGTTGCAAACTTCTGACTGAAATTATAATACCCTCTGCAAGGGTATAAAAATGTTCGACTAATCTTTGCGACGATTTCCACATATTTAAAAGATTCAAATCTGTATCTTTGGTATTAGTATAAATATATTCTCGGTAGTAAGGACCAATTATCAAATCGTTTGGGGTCAACGGATCAAAAAGAGAGTCCAAAGGCACAAGTAAAAGTGATGTACAATTCATCATAAACTCGATTTCACAAAGCACAAGTTTTTAAAGTATACTCTCTAGAATTTTTTTTAAAGAAATCCTAACATTTTTTTTAGTAACTATATGAGCCTTTCTCAAGCTCGGGATAAGGGGGGTATAATCAAATTGCCGATTAAAGTCTTCCGCTATCTAAAGATGGATTTCGTTTTGATATGGCTTCTGTTCTGGTTTATTTCTGTTGGTCTAAAATATTCAATTCCTACTTTTAAAAAGGATTTATCGGTTGACTTAATTCGACAATATTGATGATGTCCAATTAAGGGAGCTTGTGGATTGTTTTTTCTGTTTTTACAATGCGGACAATTTTAAATGACTTGTTTGATTGCATTTCTACATATCGTAATCCAAACCTTTCACGGATATTTGCAATTGCAGTTTCTATTCCTATGTGACAATTTTGGACATAGTAGTGATGTATAATTTATTTTGTTATAGGGTTATCTTTGCTTAAAATAATTGGATCCTTAGAAGCAATACTCATTGCATCTTCACTCTGAGTCTCAACCAATTATCGTCAGATTAAAGTAAAGGTAAACCATTTAAATTGCTTGAAGATTAAACAAGCTTATAGCGTTTAAGTTAAGTTTAATTTGCATACTTAGAAAAATTAACATTTCCTCTTAGGAAATTTCTTCGACTGAGATATCAATTTTGGTAAAAGTCTTAGGGCCTAGTTACACTTCGGATGTCTGTGACTAGACGCAGTTTATTTTAAGTGCGTCAAAGTGCATAAGGCTAAAAAATTTTGATTTTTACCAATTTTTACTCGATGTTTACTAGATATTTACTCGATAATTGGCATATCCATGTACTTTCGTGGGGAACTATTACCACTATTACCGAAAACAACAACAAAAATAGCAGTTAAACAAAGGCGGGAGGATTTTCCTTGACAAATAAAAACAAAGAACAGCTGTTCAGACACAATGAATCACGTCTGTCAAGTGTAACAGGCTATTTTGTTTCATTGCGTCCATGCCGTTATCGATAGAAGACGTGAGTGTAACTAGGCTCTTATTTAGCCTAAGGTTTGTCAGCTATCTCAGAACCCAAGCTTTAGTTTTTAAAAATCTCATTCAATAGGAAAATCTTGTGCCGTCAGGCAAGATAAAATGACTGCTTTCCTTATCACTATCATCAGGCCCGTCTCGACTGTGATACTGAGACCTACTAAGCCACTGTCACAGCGTTGGACAGCCCCGTGGTTAAAAGCGAGCTTACAGAGCCACGCGTAATAGCACACCGCTAGTTAACAGTGCGATTAATCGCAGTGCTGGAAGCTGCTATAGCCAAGGCCAAAGAGGAACTTATTAAAACTTCCAATTGATGAAGCAGAAGGTGCAACGGTCGCCTATGAACTGGCGCAACCGACCGAGTTCTATGTTCATTTCTGGTGGTAACGAAGAGAAGTTAAATACCCCAAAAAGAAGCCGAGAACTCGCGAGCACCGATGGGAAACAACTCGGAGCCGAGAAGAAGCAACGGGTCCATTTGAGCGCTCCAGCCCTAGCTAGGGAACTGGGAAAAATGACGAGATGATCCTTATATTCACGGACACCAAGGCGAGATCAGCGAGAGGTTGTTTGAGAGTCACACTAGGGGCTCGACCCCGAGCGCAAGGCAGTTTACCGCATCCCCTGGGTCAGGTTCTGCACCTGAAGCAGCTATCGCCACGAAGTCTGAAAATGGGGAAGCCAACACTAACAGTAGGCCCCAAGAAAGCACTTTCTGGCGCAGGGACTTAACAAGCCCACACGAACCCCACTGCGAAGCCCAAAAGCCAACGACCAGATACCATTCTGATCAAGTGCAGCAATGGTTACGCAGTTATGCTGAGGATGGTCAAGTCGGAGTCAACACTACAGGGCCTAAATGACTAGGTGCAAGGCATCCGAAGGAGAGCCAGTGAAGAACTGCTACTCAGGACACGTCCACGCAGCAATTGCAGGCAGCCATACAAACCGGGAAAGCGGCATTCCTGGCGAGACTCCCCCACTGATGCGAAAGGCCTATGGCGGAGCCCAAACAGCGAAGGTCAACCTCTGACCAGAACACGCGCAGAGGATCCTGGAAAAGTGCAAGATCAGGGTTTGATGGGTCGTCTGCCGCAAAACGAAGAAGATCGAGCTAAGGTTTTGCTATAAATGCATGGGCTATGGGCATACCTCCGCCAGATGCCGATTCTCGGATGGTGTTGCCAAATCCACGCAGGAAACGTGGGAAACAGGCCACAAGCACATTAAGCGCTCCCAAGTACCAAAATGCATTCTCTGCTCCATAGGGGGCCAGTCGCGATACCAGCACAAATGACGACGCAAATACCTGCGCCGTGAGGGTAGCGGCAAAGATTAAATACGCCTGCCATGCAGGGATGAAAACGGCCTCTAGAGAAGAGAATGCAAGGCGACCGGTCCCTTGTTGGAACGAGAAGATAGCCACGGCCAGGAGACAGTGCTTGTCTGCCAGGCGAAGAAGCCAGAGTTACAGAGGTCGCCCTACCTAGGAGCTAAGTGAAACACACTTCAGGGCAAAGAAAAAGGCACTGAAGGATGATATAAAAGCAAGCAAGATTCTTCCAGGAACTGTGCGATACGGCGGATTCCAAACCATTTGGGTTCTTAGAGGATGGTCATGGGAAAACTGGACACGCGGCCGACCCCCACCTTGTTCCCCACGCAGCCCCCACTATTACCTCCTCGCACTGAAGCAGGAGGAACTGTGCTAGCCAGCGAAGCGGAAGTTCTGAGCGCCCTAGCCACCATGAAGAAAACCAAAGCCCAGATGGAATTGCCAACGCATCCCACAAGAGCATCTTCGTGCAGATGTACTCGTGCTTGTACCGAAACCAGGACCCAAAACGATTACCCATCTTTATACAGACCCTTGTGTATGCTCAATACAATGGGGAAAATATTTGAACGTGAAAAACGCGTTTAACACGGAGGTGTACCCCATTGCTCGGTATTTGGACCCATCCTTTCGAAAGTCATGTATGACGGGATCCTTAGGCTGACTCTACACGATGGCGATATAGCATTGGTAACGGTGGAAAAATTGCTAGAAGACTTAGCGGACGAATACAACCGGTCAATCGACATGTTGATGAGCTGGCTCGCAGGCAACGAGCTTACACTGGCGGAGCACAAAACGGAGGCTGTCCTTACAGACAGTAGGAAAGACGTCGAGAAGTTACGATTCCCAGCGATGAAGTACCTCGGGGTTCTGATTGACCACAAGCTGACCTACAAGTACTACTTGGACTATGCAGCAGCCATATCAAGGATGATGGCCAAAACGGCAATTCCATACGCCGCGCCTATTTGGACCGAGGCTATGCAGTGCCAAACGTACAAGCCAGTTTACAGGCCGACAGCCAGTTTACAAGCTGCTTCTGCACAGTATCTGAGGAAACCGCCCTAGTGGTTGACTAACTTTCCAGCGGCAGAGCGAAGGACTGGAATCTCGGCAGACAGGATTCAGCGGACCAGGACCGTCAAGCTTTGGCCGGAGAGATAGGACAACGCAAGAATCGGACGATGGAAGCACAGGCTGATCCCCAGCATAGCTCCTTGGTTAAACAGAAGACATGGACCGGTGGATTTCTACACTGCGCAGATGACTCCCAGGGAGTGGCACCTTTTTTTTTTAATTCACACCTTCCTTTATCTTCGCTATATATATACATATATGTCGGAAAGTATGTAGTGCAGCGTTTCGACAGGTATGACCATGGGTTGTGCTGGGTATACTAGATATACTAGATACTAGTTTTAGTAGAATGGGGACTCAGTTTGCGAGCTGAGGCCGAGTGTGGCTTCGTATGCGTTGCTAGGTCTGGTCTCTCTTTTTTTAGGCTTCTGGTTTGTAGCGTGGCGTAAGATAGACACGTGCTTGATCCTTAAGAGAGAATTATGAGCAAAAAAGGCATCGAAGACTCGCTGCATTTGCCAGAATTAAGCTCAGGCAATCAAAAACCAAACGATCAAGTAACCAGCAATGACGACTTACAAGGGGATGACTTTAATTCTCCGACATCAGAAGTGGGATTCGGCCCTAACCAAACTTTGTCAAGGGATGTCTTCGCGTTGTTGGAGCAACAAAACCGGAATTTTCTGGAACTGGTTAAGAATCTACAGATGCCGGCGAGCACAGTACAACAGACTGGAGAGATTTGCTTGCCGAAATATAATTCGGACATTGCTGGGGTGGATGCCACACAGTGGTGCGCTACGGTCGACATAATTTTACGATCGAAACAGCTAAGTGACAGCGCTCTTATATTAGCGCTGAGTAAGGCCTTGGAAGGCACAGCGGCCCAGTGGTTATCACAAATATGCTATCCAGGAATATCTTGGCAACAGTTCCGGCATTTGTTTGAGCAGCGTTTCGAGACTTCAGAGACGCCAGCCGCTGTTATTTTTGATCTTCTAAATAGTCGCCCAAGGAACGGTGAGAGCTTGCCTGTTTTTGCGAGTCGCTGCGTGACGTCACTGTGCACAAAATTGCGTAATTTAAATTGTTTACAAATTTCCATCGCTTTGATTCTTGGACATATGGCTAATTTCGACCGGCGTTTACAACGAATGATACACACAACGCATGTCAGCAATCGACGTGAGCTGCAAGCGGAGCTGCAAGTTTTCTCTGCGCTGAAGGAGCGTCCTATTGTACCAAACTGGGAACCGGAGACCAAGCAAGCTAAAACTGCGGAACTAAAATGTTATCAGTGTGGAAAACCAGGACATAAAAAGCAAGACTGTAGATCTGGACTAGGATTTCAGTTTTCATCAACTGAAAAGGAGCGGCGTTCTGGGCAGCCTCCTCATGGAAGGGCAAATGTAACTTGTTACAAATGCCAGGAGCCGGGGCACCGGATTGGGAGTAAGATCGGAAGAGAGTGGTGCAGTGCACTATGGTGGAGCCTAAATTGAGTATGCTGGTTAATGGTGAGAGATTTCCAATAACATTTCATCCGGAAGCTAAGTGTTCATTAATTAAAGAAAGTACAGTACTACAGTACTTCGAAAATCAAGATATCATTGTTGATGGTAATTCTTTGGTAGTTTTGTTTCACATAGTACCAGATTGTGGAATCAAAAATAATATTGTCATTGGCAGACAAATATTGGTTCAATGCTTTTGGTATAGTTTTTGTTTTTTTTTTTTGTATTTAACTGGTTGAATCAACTAAGACTGTTCAATAGCGACCATATAGATTTGGTCCAAGTGAGAGGGCGCTAGTACGTGGCAAAAATAGAGAATTAATTGAGTATAAAGTTATCACACCTAGTAAATCTCCATTTGTTATTTGTAAATATAAAAAGAATGGTTCAGCAAAACTTTGAGTTGATTATCGGGAATTAAATAAAAATAAAGTAGCTGATAAAATTCCATTACCTCTGATATCAGATAAAGTAGCTAGTCTTCGGGGAGCAAATTATTTCACTTCTCTTGTCATGTCTAGTGGATTTCATCAGATTCCAATGCACTCGGAACAATCAAATACTGCTTTTGTTACACCTGATCGGAAGAACGAATTTCTATCGATGCCATTTGGATTAAAGAACGCTTTTTCTGTGTTTCAAAGAACGGTTGGAAATTAATATAGAAATTTTAGTGAAAGATGAATTTTTATTTAACATTTCAAAATGTTTCTTTTTGAAAACAATAGTTCGGTACATTGGTTATGAGGTAAACGCGGCGAAAAATTAAAGCAACATCGAAATCAATCGCTACATTACGACAGCTCATCGGTTTGATGTCGTATTTTCGCAAATTTGTTCCGAGGTTTTTGCACAATTTTGGAACCCTTTGTATTTTCTCACATCTGAAAATAATAGCTTGTTTTAGAGTGTAGAGCACGAAGAAATTAGCAAAAGAATAATCACTGTATTAACGAACAAGCCAGTGTTGATTATTTTTGATCCTTAGTTTCCAAATGATGCTTTTACTAAGTTTGTTCATTTGCTTTGCACCTTCTTTATTGATGCTAATACTTGTATTAACCCACTGAAATCTACGATAGTCATTTAAGGTGTGACAACACGTCTAATTGCCGATCAGCGGCGAAGCTTGACTGGTTCAAAGTTTATGCAATTTTGTTCTTATCAATAGATAGATCTACATTTAATTGCCGCAGGTGCAAGTCGAGTCAACGGTCAAGTTGAAAGGGTTATGAAAACCCTTAAGAATCTGTTGACGGCTGTTGAGACAAGCTCTATGTCGTGGCAAGAAGCACTAGTGGAGGTACAGATGACCCTTAAGTGAATCGTAGTACTAAATGTAGTCCATTAGAACTTTTGATTGGTAAAATGGCTAGGCCTCTGGGGCTAATCCTATAAGCGATACTGAAACCGAAATTGACAAGATATCAGAAAACAAAATTTGACGAAAGCAAGACTAAGGTAATTAGATTCAGTGTGGGTGACTTTGTGCTCAAAAACAGTGGGAAACAGCAATAGAAATTGGATCCAAAGTTTAGAGGGTCTTTCGTTGAGGTATTGGAGGGAGACAACATGTTTTAAAATGTACGCTAACAAAAAAAAACACTTTGAGAAAGTTACCGGATGTGTAAATTTCAGAGAGCTTGATGCAAATTTTAAAGAACAAAGTCTTTTTGAAGAGTCTTTTGAAACATGACCATGGGTTGTGCTGGGTATACTAGATATACTAGATACTAGTTTTAGTAGAATGGGGACTCAGTTTGCGAGCTGAGGCCGAGTGTGGCTTCGTATGCGTTGCTAGGTCTGGTCTCTCTTTTTTTAGGCTTCTGGTTTGTAGCGTGGCGTGAGATAGACACGTGCTTGATCCTTAAGAGAGAATTATGAGCAAAAAAGGCATCGAAGACTCGCTGCATTTGCCAGAATTAAGCTCAGGCAATCAACAACCAAACGATCAAGTAACCAGCAATGATGACTTACAAGGGGATGACTTTAATTCTCCGACATATATATATATATTGCAAGATAATTATAAGATAATATTGTAAATATTAAATAAATGAGATAATAATAAAAAGACTAGATTTAAGTACATAATAACATCTGGCAACGCCAACAAAATATAGAAGTGTACGGTAACACCTAGCTATGTTCGGGCATTCGCAAATAAAAATTTAAAGAGTTCAGTCGTGTGTACAGAAAAAAAAAGTGCACTTCATTACTGCTATAGAAGGCATTTTGTCCAGCCATAAGGACAGTGAAAACAAAGAGGACAGAAAGATGAAACTATGTACAAAGAACGATACGCAAGGCAACGAAGGAGAAGACATTACAAATTACGATATGCAAGAAAACGAAAGAAAACAAATTACAAAGTACGAGAAGCAAGACAATAAGAATCAAAAGAAGAGATTAAAAAATGGGAGTATAAGTAACTACGAAAACCAAACTGAAAATCAAGATGTAATAATAAAATAAAGCGGAATTATTAAAAAAAGAAAATAAAAAAGTAATTGTTATGATAAAAATAACGAATACATGTCTTAAGCGTTTCACATTCCTAAACCAAAAATTTAACCGAATTTCAACGAAGGTTAATGAGCGAAAAAGCTAAGAACAAAAAGGAAGAATATTACGAGGATATGAAACTTGATTTGATGTAACGAGAAGTGGAGCTACTAAAAAGAGAAGCAAGAATTTTTTCAAAGGAAAACGAATTGTTAAGAATGGTAAAAATCAGAAATGAAGAAGATACTCCCAATTACAAAAACATTCCGATACTCATCTTAAGGAATTAATATCTGAAATTGGCCCAATGAAAGGCGAAAGCGACAAAAAAAATTCTGTCTGTTCAAAACATTTATAAGCTTGATGAACGCGCATTGTTGTTTTATGCTATCAAAAAAAATCCAATTAAAACCTGATTTCAAATATCCAAACTATGATCCTAAAAAATAAATTCTACAGATGGAAATAATACCGTCAGTGCTATAATTGGATATTGAAGAGTCACATGCCCAATGAATGCCGCAAAGCAAAAAGGGCACATGGAGGTTTCTTCGTCTGTGCAAAAATGGGAAACACTTCAATAAACTGTACGAAACGCAGGGATTTAAGCCAAAAAGAAAACGTTACCATTAAAAATTCATATGTATGAAAAAACGGTATATATTTTTACTAGCAAAACTAATAAACTTATAACAAGAAGTTATTGAAAATGATCCTTTACTTAAAAGCTACAATGGAATAAGCAGAAGTAAATTAAATGTTGTTGGAATAATTAAAAATCATATTTGAAACAAAAAAGAATTTAATAACGACTTGTTTGTTGTACCAAACTGTACCAAATCAGTAATTTTAGGGACAGATTTCTTAGAAATGAAAAGTTTGTGTTAATAAAAGAAAGCAAATTGAACTCAAACTTAGATACAGTAAGTAAAGACAATAAAAAAAGGCAAGCAGAAGACATAAAAATACTTAAACTTTTAAACTTTTTTCTGAATCAATATGTTGAGAATATTCTCTACAAATTGCAAGTCAATCGGAGTAAAACTAACAGCGTTTCAAACGACCGGCCTCTAAATCGATTTTCCCGAAAACGTCTTTTTTGAAGTTCGTAAACATCAACAGAACCGTTCCTTTTGAAAATTTAAACAATACTTCTTCACATAAATCAGCAGGTAAATACGAAGAGTTTTTTTTATATTTTTTAATAACAAATTAACCGCAATTTTTTTTTTAGCTCAAATTGCGTTGTTGACTCAAAGTGCTCAAATAAATATAAAAAAAAAACAAAAAAATAAACCCAATCGTCGGCAGAGTTAGAAAATTTTGGAAATGATATCGAACATTGTGATAGTAAAAAATGCAGCATGTAGACGTACTTAACAGATTATTATTATTATTAGTATACTATATTATTATTATTATTAGTATACTATATAGTATTAGAAGAAAACACATTTGAACAAAATCTTACAATTTGCCAAAGCAAAGATAAAGATTTCCAAAAAATACATCAAAGGATAGAAAAAGAAGAAAGTAATATGCTTGAGATGAGAATTGGTTAAATTTATCGAAAAAGTTAAGTTAAGTTAAAGTTATTTTAGCAATATATGACGATAACATGCGATACAAGTGATATGAAAAGTATATTAACCAATTATACGATATTACTCGATCCCTTAATTAACTGATAAAATTAACCAACACAGCCCTTACAACGTTGATGCTGTTTCAGAAAACGACAGATATGATATATCAGATGTTGAAGGTTATCAAAAATGAAGTTATGGATAAATTATGAAATGTAAGATTTATAAGAAAGTGAAATGCAAGATTTTGAAGAAAGTGAAATCCAACAATTAGAAGATAGGTTTTTAGAAAGAAGATTTAGAAGCAGAAAATGAAATGTAAGAATTAGAGAAGACAGTAAAATGCAATTTTAAGAAGACGATGAAATGAAAGGTTTCAAAAGAAGAGTAAAATTGCTAAACTAGGAGAACAATCTTAAATCAACAAAATAAGATCAAAGACTAAACATAACTTGGAATATCGCAGAAAAGTAGAAAACAATATAACTCGTAAGATTTAGGCTTAATATAACATTAAAAATCGGAATATAAAGTACTAAGAATGTCATGACAGCCGAATTTTAAAATAATAATAATAAAAAGACTAGATTTATGTACATAATACAATCTGGCAACAATACAAATTTACGGTAACCGACTTTTGTTCGGACATTCGCAATTAAAAATTTGAATAGTTCAGTCGTAGGTACAAAACAAAACTGTATTACAATTCTACTACAGAAGGCATTTTAAAATTTATTGTAAGATGTATGTAAATATACCTTATAAAAACAGTGGAAGCAATGATGACTTTCCGAAAAATTTTCGATCGTTCCCATGTCGGCTATATGATATTGTTAAAACAATTAAAACCGTAATTTGAAATAATAAACCAATAGTATTGATCGATGTTTATCCAAATTACAATTTGTTTTCATATATTTTTCGGATGGTTCCAATGGGCGCTATATGAAAAATGACTACGATGATATATGACTTTAATAAATCTAAAACCATAATGGCCTAGTCCCACAGAGCATCACCCACCATCTCTTTTAAAGATGGTCTCTAAGGTTTTGCCGGTTATTCTTTGACGGTAAAATTTTCGTTCCTAACCGCACATTTCTAGCATATATTTAGACGATGTTTATTCGGTGAAACTCTAACGGCTTGGCGCCAATGAATTTGAGTTAACATAGTGGCCATCTATGTTTTTGAGAACCAGAGTCGTAGTCGAAAGAGAAGGGGGGCTTGGGAGGTTAATGCTTTGTTTACGTTTAAACAAGCCACGGCTGCTCTGTGGAAATAGGAGTTTCACATTTGTTAAAAATTTCAACCGTTTCCAACGGATGGCCTGTGTGGAAAAAGGGCATTAGTACTATCGTGATAGCCGACCGGGCCCGACCGGTCGTGACCGGTGCCCAGCCATCAATATTATCGATGGTTGGTGCATACATATGTAGGTATTTATGTATACATACATAAATAAAAAGAAACACTGTATTATAGAAATAGGTTCTGTTCTGGTTTCTTCTCGTTTATTTCGACCACTTTCTAAACTGCTTTGTGTGGCTTTTCAAATATTTAGATTGGTAGATTTTCGAACGTTACAAATTTTATGCAATGAAGAAACCCTTGTAAAAAAGTTTGAACATACTTGAACATACATACATAGGTGAAATTGTGTACTACCTTTTTTTATGGAACAATAACATATGCACATAAATAATTTATGTATGTATAGTATTACTGGTTATAAGATTGATTTGTGTGAATGCGTTTCAGATTTTTTAAATAAAGTAAAGAAAAGTACTCTTTTTAATTTCAGTCAACTCGATTCTCTGTAATTTTATGGGATACAGACCAGCCTGAAACATATGTACATATGTGCATAAATATGGAGTGCACGCAAAAATCAAGATCCAGCATATTATTACTATTCGTGGCAGTGTTTTTGGGTTTGTATTACTTATCATTTGATAAGTTTTTGTCAGACCTCACATTGAAGAAAGGTATTTCTTAGCTAGAAAATGAAGCTGGTAATCAGAAAAAATCTTCAATGTTATTTTTTTATTACATTATCACAATGATCGGCCGAAGTTACTAAGATTGTCCCAGAATTAAACATCTGCTGTGTTGGTCCGATACACCAATCGAAAGGTATCCCTAAAAGACACCACACTTGCGCTCTAGTTTGGCAAGAAACCAAAGCTTTTAAACTAGTAAATCTACAGAAAAGTATATGTTATTTATAAGGCATCGACAAATGTTAATCAAGCTGCCTTAATATACATAGTTGGCCTAAAGACAGTAGTTTGGAATATATAAATATATATATATACATTTTTTTTAACGCTTTTTTAAAAAATATAAACGGTCCTAGTGATTTATCTTAAATATTTTTAATATATCGCCTATGAGATTCCACAACTTTTGATATATAGCACACTGTCATTCGAAAGTTGTCAAGCAACAAAACCGTTAACTTTTCTCTGTTCATAACACCAAAATCCCTGAAAATGTTATACAAAATATTTTTAAGTAAAAGCAAGAAAAGTTGTCACTAAATATTTCAAAAATATTTATTTTTATTTTAAGCTTAAGCTAAATCATATGCATATACTATTAAAAAAAATGAGCAAGACATTAGAAAATATGTTATGAACATTTTATTATTATTAAATTTTAACTTCGCTATTTTTCAATGGATTTGAATATTCTTCGATACAAATTAATGATTTTCTATTTCAGAATTACGGTTTCATTTTTATTAAAATTAGACAATGATATACTAAATGCTCATATGATTAAGCGCAAAATCATCATATCCGAATATTGCTTTTAAAGATTATTTAATTTAATAACATATACGCAAGTAAATCATAATTTTAAAAACATTGTGGTACTTTGACTATTGTTCAAAAACCAAACTTCTTTTATCAAACAAAAAAAGAAAGGAAGCAAACTTTTGCAAACTGAAGTTCCCTTGAAGCTATTCAAAAATTTAAATGTTCTTGAAAACATTAAAACTATGATTTACTTGCGTATATGTTTAAAAACACTGTAGCTATGTACGATGATTTGCAGCTCAATTAATCGATATTTCCTATGCCAGCTGTATGATATCGTTTTCCGATTTTAATAAAATTAAAAGCGTAATTCTGAACTGTCAAATTTTTAAGAAACCAAAAAGAATTTAAAAAAAAAAAATTACAAAATAGAAGTTTGACATTTAAAAAAAAAAATTTATTTTTGTTTTTCCATGGAAGCTTTATGTTATGGTCGTCCGATTTTGATGAAACTTAAACCGTAATTCTAAAAAAACATTGAAATTATAAGTTACTTGCGTATATGTTTAAAAGCATTGAAGCTATGAATATTTGTAGCTCAATTATTCAATAATTCCTATGACAGCTTTACGATATCGATTTCCGGTTTCAATAAAATTAAAAGCGTAATTCTGAACTGTCAAATTATTCATTAGTCAAAAAGAATTAATTTGGAAATCAAAGTCTTAACCTCATATCTTGTTGGCTGTATTCTAAGTAGCTTCGTGGTACACATCTATGAGGCAGAACGGCGCGGGTCCAAGTCTATTTCCAAAAAAGTTTTTTAATAATTATTTTTTTTATAGTTATTTTTTGTTAGCTTGTTTTTTTTTATTTTTAATTGCCGTTGTGGTTTTCTTAATGTTTTTACACGTTTTTTTGTTGGATTTATAATATTATATTTGATAACCAACTAACAAAGCAAAATGTAAAAAAAATGTAAAACGCTAGTGCCATACTGATTTCATAGTTAAAAATGATTGCAAACAATATACAAATTTTTTCAAACTTTATCGACTAAATCGCAAGCGTTATTTACTTGAAGTCAGTTCGGCAAAACACCAGCAACTAAAATAATAAATGCCTACACCTCTTCTTTAAAAATTAAATATATATATTATACAATTAATCAATCAATGATATCAAAATGTCAAGAAAATCGGCTGGTAGGTGTTTCATTCCTTATAATCAAGCTTCCAGGTTTCTGCACCAAATCATGCAATCACCAGCAGCTTTTATTCCTGACAAATAACAAAAAAAAATCAGCCAAAAAATAAATACAATTAAGATTTTCTTGAACTTTTAAAAAAGGAGAATGCGAGTGGTGAAAGACCAAACGCCAAAACGGAAACTTTATATACGATTCGTCGACCTTTAAATTTGCGTTTGAAAGTTTTTTGAAAGTCTAGTTTTGGAGTCATTTTCTTTTCTTATTAATACCACAAGCCAAATATACTCTAAAAACTCTCCAATTTTGTGATAGATGTCATTTACCCGAGTGGTACTCAAACAGCAACGGTGTTAAGCAAAAAAAAAAACGTGATCAGTGCCCACATCTGTTTTTTTTTTTTTGAAAATTTTTTTGATTGCCTTTTTACCAGGAGATCTCGAGCCAAACGGCAGTAAACAATCTGATAAACTCGCAATTATATGATGTTCCTGGCAGAGACTGCGGTCGTAACAACACAGAAGAATCTCACAACTTTCTGCGCTCATTCTGTAAAATTTTTTTTTTTTGGTCACAAACTTCTTAAAGTTAAATGATTTTGAGAACCGTTCAAACTAGAGCTAGAAAAAATTCGATATATTATCATTACATCAATGTTTTTTAATTTAAAAAAAAAATAGATTTTAGGATTGACAAATTTTAAAAGGAGTGCAACGGAAAAGGTTAATATACTTTTTTAGTTCATGTGTTGTGTATGTATTCTGCAATGTTTTTAATGAATAACAACCATCTTCACAATCTTCCTCAATTTTTCTAAACTTATTAAAAAAATAATTTTTCTCCAAATCTAGAAACCACTTAGAAACCTGCCCTCTCTATTACTTATTGCTTCCCTAATTTTTTAAGTACATATGCAAAGTTTTGTGTACCGGAAAAAAAAAATTGGTTTAAAAAAGTTGCAACCGTTTGACTTGTTCATATCACAACATAAATTTGGTTATGGATTGTTAAAATCGAAATCTAAGCAATTAATAAACCAAATCATAACTAGAACATCAGTAATTCGCCTCGGCATCAGTGTTGACATTTTATAACCATTTTTCTCATTGGCGGTTTTAAAACGAAATCGCAACATAAAAAAAGTTTCACAATTAATAAAAAAGTGCATAGTTGATTGATTTCTTATGTTTTCCTTATGCAAATAAAAATTTTAGATTTTATAAAGCAGACAAAATGTTATTCTGCAACTTTGGCCACTCTTTAGCTTGAAAAAATCTGGCATCGCTATATGTACGCGGCCCTTAAATTACAATTAGCTTTTTAAGCTAAAATAGCTCTCCAATTTTTTTTTGCCAATAGGGATACGGAGCTTCTATAAGAGGGGCATTTTTAAGTTGGCATCTCGTTATGAACTAGTCATCGAAAAAAGGGCGCACATTTGACTTACATCGCATGATTGTGACCAATATTATAAGTTATTGGAAATTCAATAAAAATACAGCAAGACTTGTTTGACACACTTATATAATTAAGAATGATATACCATTGCCCTAGAATTCCTAGAAGGGTTGTTTTGAAGGACAATTGGATAAGGACCTGTGCTTGTCAAGCAAAACCGTCCAAAAAACTCTTTAGAACATGTTTCTACGTAGATTAAGAACGGCACCAAGTGCCATTTTTATAGCGACGACAACTTTGTTAAGAAGAAATGCCGCTAAATGTTTTCACTATTTATAAAAGATTTTAGCTGCCACAACAGTCATCGTTTTCAAATCAGAGCAAAATGGGGTCTGAAACGCCACTGAAAGGAATTGGAGCGGAATTAAAGCTGAATTGATTTCTGTGGCACTACTGAACATTAAATTATCCTTAATTTTTTAATTTTTGCCAAGCAAGCCGAAGTGTATAACCCTTGCAGAAATAATAAAATAAAACTATTTTTTAAAACGACTGTTTAATTTTTTATGCGTATGGGTTAATAAATTAAAGCTATGTCGATTTTCTAATGAATTTTTTAAGCTAATAGAAATCGTACTTCTAAAATATTAAAGCAATACTATGTCTCGAAGTGAATTCAAAAACAGCAAAGCTGAATTTTTATACCCTTTTAGAAGGGTATTTTCCAACGCAGTTACGAAGACATATCCGACCTTATAAAGTATATATAGTCTTGTTCAGCATCACTAGGAGACTCCCTCTAGCCATGTCCGTCTGTCTCTCAGTTTTAAAGCTATCTGCATGAAACTTTCCCCAAAAATTCCTATTGCAGGTAGTTATATAAGGCGGAACGAGCCAGATCGGACGACTTTAGCATATAGCTCCCATAGGAACAATCGGAAAAATAAGTAAAAAAAAATTTACAACTGCTGTTTTTATACCCTTGCAGAGGGTATTATAATTTCAGTCAGAAGTTTGCAACGCAGTGAAGGAGACGTTTCCGACCCTATAAAGTATATATATTCTTGATCAGCATCACTAGTAGAGTCGATCTAGCCATGTCCGTCTGTCCGTCCGTCTGTCCGTCCGTGTGTCCGTCTGTCCGTCCGTTTATATGCAAACTAGTCTCTCAGTTTTAAAGCTATCTGCATGAAACTTTCCCAAAAGTTGTCTTTCTATAGCAGGTAGTATATAAGTCGGAACGAGCCGGATCGGACGACTATAGCATATAGCTCCCATAGGAACAATCGGAAAAATAAATGAAAAAATATTATAACTCTGCTGTTTTTTAATTTTTTGTTTAGTTCTTCGACATATAGTAATGGTAAA
Source organism: Drosophila gunungcola (assembly GCF_025200985.1). Lineage (NCBI taxonomy): Eukaryota > Metazoa > Arthropoda > Insecta > Diptera > Drosophilidae > Drosophila > Drosophila gunungcola. Next base: position 54,805 of record NW_026453350.1, read on the forward strand.
ATATTTCCGATTTACGGTTTAAATTTCATCAAAATCGGACGACTATAGCATATAGCTCCCATAGGAACAATCGGAAAAATAAATGAAAAAAAAATTATAACTTTGCTGTTTTTTAATTTTTTGTTTAGTTCTTCGAGATATAGTAATGGTTTAATATTTCAGAATTACGGTTTTAATTTCATCAAAATCGGACGACTATAGCATATAGCTCCCATAGGAACAATCGGAAAAATAAATGAAAAAAAATTATAACTTTTCTGTTTTTTAATTTTTTGTTTAGTTCTTCGACATATAGCAATGTTTAATTATTTCAGAATTATGGTATAAATTTTATCAAAATCGGACGTCTATAGCATATAGCTCCCATAGAAATAATAAAAATATATAAAATAACTATCTAATAATTGAGCTGCAAATCATCATAGTTTCAATGTTTTTTTTTAGCACATACTCAAGTAAATCATAATTTAAATGTTTTCAAAAGTATTTAATTAATGCAATAGCTGCAAGGGTATATGAACTTCGGCTTGCCGAAGTTTGCTTTCCTTCTTGTTTTTAATTTATTTTAGTTCTTCGACATATAGTAATGGTTAAATATTTCAGAATTACGGTTTATATCATATAGCTCCCATGGAAACAATATATATAAAAAAATAAAATAGTTTTTAAATGTATCTTTTTTATTTTACGCTTTTAATTTATTGAAATCGGAAAACGATATATAGCTGGCCGTAGGAACTATTGAATAATTAAGCTGCAAATCATCATAGCTTCAATGATATTAAACATATACGCAAGTAAATCATAATTTTAATGTTTTCAATGAATATTTAATTTTTGCAATAGCTGCAAGGGTATATGAACTTCGGCTTGCCGAAGTTTGCTTCCTTTCTTGTTTTAAATATACTTCGAGATAAAGCATTGATTATGTTTCCCAAAAATCCTTTGGAAGCTTTTTGATATATTCGTCAGATCTGTCTTTTTCCGACTAGTAAAAATGTATCCAGACATTTGTGAAACTGAAAGACTAGTTTGTGTAGAAACGGACAGACGTGATATGGGTAGATCTGCTCTGATGATGCTGTTCATAAATAGAAATACTTTATAGTGTCTTCTCAATGCGTTGCAAACTTTTCACTAAAGTTATAGAACCTTCTGCAAGGTTTTACAAATAAGTTTATTGTGACAATTCATTGAATTTAAATTAATTTTATGCAAAAAGAAAAACCCAAGAAAAAACAGTGGTTAATCGTTTTGTCATTTTTGTTTATTAAATAAAAAAACATTGCTACTAATAAGTTTATTGTGACAATTCAATGAATTTAAGTTTATTTTATGCAAAAAAAAAAAAACCCAAGAAAAAACAGTGGTAAATCGTTTGTCATATTTTTTTATTAAATAAAAAAACATCGCTATATCGACACTAAAACGATGTTTAAGTTTTTTTTACGATTATTTTTGTTTTTATATTTTTTATCACTGACAAAAAAGCTACTTAAGTAAGAATAAAACCAAGTTTTTAAAAATTAAATTGTCGTCTCTCTTGTAATCCATTAGTTAACTAAGCAATTGCCTATAACACCGCGGGATTAATATGATCAACAAATTTATTCTTACTGGCTGAGTAACGTATGAGGAAATTTAATAAAAACAGGAGCTTTCTACAACCTACAAATTTTATTTTCTCGTTTTCAAATACCGTTTTTGCACACCAAAACGGTGCTCTCACCAACGGTTTTTAATTGGACCACCCTTATATACTATTGTTCAAATTGATAAAGGACATTAATGCGATCTTTTTTTTGCATATTGCGTATTTAATAATAGGTTAATTACAAAGATAAAAACCTTCAAAATAATTTTTATATTGTAATTACAGACAAAAAAACATTGGCCGATGTGTTACAATGTTATAAGTGCTCCGTATCTATAGAAAAATATGTAGTTGATAATAAAACGATGACGACGCCACTATGCTCAAAGTTTCAAGAGTCATTTAATTATACGGTGAAGTGTCCATATTCAACAATGTGTTTGAAATCTATTTCAATACTGCACCTTAAAAATGGCCAAAATCAGGAAGTTATTACCAGAGGATGCGCTCAACAAAAAAATACTACTCAGGTGTGATATGTTTATGAAACGTAAAAATATAATAAACCCTTTGCTTGTTTTCAGATCTTTCGCAACAAACATTGGGAACAAGAACATTTGGTTCAAGAAGTGTATGATGAGGGATGTAGACCTATAAATACAGATCTATTGGGGGGATCAGTAAAAAAAAATTGCTATTGCCGCGGGAATCTTTGCAACTCAGCGGGTTTTTTTAAATTGAAAAGTTATATGATTATTACGATGTTTCTTATTTGTACCTTCTACCATAAGACTTAAAACAACCAAAACGATCGAAAACGTGAGGGCTTGTTCACTATCGATTGTGCAATGGTCTTTTGTAGTGTTTATATACCAGTTCTACGACACAAAATGTTAAGAATATTGTTTATTTTACTTAGTTTCTAAGGATTTTGCTTGTTTATTAATATTACTATTATTTTGCAAAACTACTTTATGGAAAATGTCGGGGATTCTAAAATATATCTACATTCATAGGAGGGATATTACAATTTTTTAATAATTATACATTTATCTAGGTTACAACTTATATCTGGTCCAACGTTAAATGGAAGATAGTGGAGCTAACAAATTATCTGTTATATATTGGTTAATACTTTTTGAATTGACTAGTACCAGTCACTGCTAATGGTTTATATTAACAGCGAAACCTAAAAACAATAAATTCGCCCCATTTTTGTCTTCAATGGCACCGCACCATACATTTGGGAAATTTTTTCCATTATTATTCTCGTTTCTATTCTAAAATTTACGGCAAAAATAACATAAAAATAGGGAAACCTAAAAAAAAAGTTAACCATAAATTTAAATGGAAATTTTTTTTTAATTTTAAAAATTAATTTTAAAAGTTTGTAAAACATTACTTTTTACGTTTCTTATTTAGGTATTGCAAAAATGTTTCTTGTTTTACTTGTTTCTAATATTAAATAAGCAATTAGGAAATATTTAAAATTTGTAGAAAACATTCTTTTTGTATGGTAAGTTATATTTTAGGATCAGAGAAAAAAATGTTTGAAATTGATTTATATTTTATAGAAAACATATTTTAGATAATGGGTTTATATATTACCAAACGTTTCTATATTACAGAACACATAAATATTTTTAAGGGATATTTAATTTAAGGGTTAGGTAGAACATTTTTAGAAAATATTTTCTATACTATTCGAATATGTGTAATATCAATTTTGACCATCGTGTGACTAAGGATTTGGCCATCATCCGATAACCGGTAAATTCAGACGAAGTTGTCAAAGAAGCCGTCACTAAATCTTCCACCTGCTGATCATCATTCTTGAATGTCCCAAGGGCTGTCAGACCCTACCAGCGTATGATTCACACCAAAATTAAATGCGCCCACTAAACCAGACAAACCTTGAAACTGCTAACAAAACCTCATTGAAAAACCTGCCACGACAGGCTTCTGGGATTTATTAATAAATCAACAAAGAAAAGCTCTGGATGTTGAGCACCTCGTCCAGGAAGGCAACATTGAAATTCTACTTATTTCGGAGGCACATTTTACCAGCCGTTTCTTATTTGCGTATTTATGGGTATGGTGTACACTCTGCCAACCACCCTGATGATCGGCATCGTGGTGGCGCTGCCGTTATAGTTAAGTCCTCCCTCGACTACCACCTGACTGCCACAATATCATTAATTTGGTTACAGGGTTTGGTAGAATTTCGTGCTGTCTACTGTCCTCCTGAAGGTAATTTTAAAACGAGATTTTTTCTTTGTATTTTCGTTGCTGTGAAAGGTTTTATCACATCATTTTTTAAATAATTTGTAATTAACTGTAGCAGTTATTTTAAAGGAATTTTGAAGAAACTCAAACACTGAAAAAGTTTTTATGGAGTTTTAAAGCTTTAAACTGATTTTAGCATTAATAGTGAAGTAAAGTACCATAACAAAGGTTTCCCAATTTTTTACAAGTTGATTCTGTCATATCATTAATAATACACTTCACTAATATATTACCACATTTCTGGAAAAACGGTATTTTGAACCATAATATGCAATTTAAACCAAAATATGGCAATTATGTAGCCAAGCCGTTTTTTTTGATTGTGAGCCCAAAATTGATTTTTCCTTCGGAAGAATCATAGATAATGGCGAAAAGTTTTGTATTTATTAAAAATAAATGTTTATCGAATACAGTGAAGGCAAAATCTTCATTATATTTCATGTTGACTTCCTAATGGGCCCAAATAGAGACAACACTTTTTTTTGCGCCAATTAGTTGACCATGGCTGTATATCCTATAGAAACAATCGGAATATTAAAAAATACAAATGAAAAACAAATTTTAACTTTTCTAATTTTTATTTTTATATTTGGATTTAGTACTGGTTTAATAGTTTAAAATTTCGCTCTTAACTTTATTCATATTGCAAAACGATACAATAAAGCTTTAAAATTGTATAGTAACGATTTAAATTTGAGCTAAATTTGGGAGCTATATGACATAGTTGTCCGATTTTGATGAAATTTAAAGCGTAATTCTCAAATAATGAACCAATACTATATGTCGAAAAACTAAAAAAAAAAAAATGAAAAACAGCAAAGTTATAATTTTTTTAAATTTATTTTTCCGATTGTTCTAATGGGTGCTATATGCTATAGTAGTCCGATCTGTCTCGTTCCGATATATATATATATATATATTATATACTACTATACTACTACAATAGAAAGACAACTTTTGGGAAAGTTTCATGCAGATAGCTTTAAAACTGAGAGACTAGTTTGCGTAGAAACGGACGGACAGACGGACATGGCTAGGTCGACTCTGCTAGTGATGCTGATCAAGAATATATATACTTTATACTGTCGAAAATGTCTCCTTCACTGCGTTGCAAACTTCTGACTGAAATTATAATACCCTCTGCAAGGGTATAATTAAATATTCTTTACAACATCTAGGTTAGGTTAAGTAAGATAGACCTAACCTAACCCTACAATATCTAAACATCGATTTATAAACGTATATATTAAAAGACTTTAAAGTTATGATGATATCGTTATATATAATATCGTATTCTGATTTTAATAAAGTTAAAAGCGTAATTCTGAATTATTAAAAGAATTAAAAAAAAATTTTTTAATATTTTAATTGTTCTCATGGGAGTGTTATGTTATAGTTGGCCGATTTTATTAAAATAAAAACCGTAATTCTGAAATATTAAAGTTGTACTATTTTTTGAAGAACTAAAAATAAAATAAAAACTATAAAGTTATAATTTCTTTTAATTTATTTTTCTGATTGTTTCTGGTTCCTGGTTCTCCGCTGCGAATATATTGTATTTTTTTTACCGATTTTATCTAATTTTTATGATGAGTTCATTTTGTGCTGCTTCCCGCGGTCACAACAAAAAACAACTTCCCGTCAACCTTTGGTTTTTGTTGGATTTGCAATAATGTGGCTCATCTTAGCTGTGTTTAGTTGGGGCGCACAAGTGTCCAAATCGTTGGCAAGCTAAACCAACGGGTAAGTCTTAACTGGACGTGTCCGAGCTGCAGGCACATCGAATTCGACATAAAATCGTTTATGATGCAAACTCATCTGGATTTCGCGAGCTTCGCGATAAATTCAGTACTGCCAAATCCCACTTCAGAAACTGAAAATTATTAAGTGTTGCCCAAAATTTTAAAAATAATAGTTGTTCTCATCCTAGTAACAATTTAGTTGTTGCACAGGGTGCTGCCCTTATGCTGTTAATCCCTATACGCCCTATAACGAGAAATCTGATGAAGTTCAATCAAGCCTCTCTCCCCGTCGATGCAGACAAAGACCTGTTCAAATCCAACGTAGTTCCTCCCCCTTTCTCCTTGACGGAAGTTGGAGGCGAGAGGCAGGATGCAGCATCAACTTTACCGACTGGAAATATTGTCAGCAATATTTGGAGTTGCGCCCAGGAAATCGGCGCTAATAATTGGTGTTGCACCTAAAAGGCTAATTTTTGTTTCCCGCTTCGAACACAAGGGCTTGTGAAAATTATGTTCAGACCCACTTGAGCAACAAACTAAATGTTTCTGTTACCGAATTTACTGTCTCTTAGTTCAGTTTTAAGCAAAGACGTGAGATATCTTCGTTTAAGATAGGGTCCTCGATATTTCAATCTGGCCGGAACCATTGCTCACGAGTACGTAAAGAATTTATTTCCTCAAATAAGGCTCCAAAAAACTAATCGATTAATTTTCCCTGCACTTTTAGAATGTTTGTAGATTATTGGTAAAACTCATTAAACTGCAATTCAATAGTGTCTCTTCTGCTGTCAATCTGAATGTTTTTACTGAAACGTGGCTTAATTCCTCTGTGCCTGACTGCGAAATACGTATATCACCCTACACTTGAGGTTATTTTCGACGCATTGGTTCCATTATTGTCAGGCCCGGAAATAGAACTCGCTTCGGCTTTCGATATTTTTGATCCTTCATTTCGTTCACACGAAGTTTCTCACAAGCCTCCTTGGCTTAAGTCCAGACTTTTTAAGAAATTTAAGAGGTTAGGGAAGCAAGTACACCAACAAAAAGAAAACATAAATAAACATACAGTGCCGTACAGCTTGATTCAACCGGTTACACTGTCTTACAAATTTAAATCCCCAAATTCCTCCAGATATCAAATCTTGACACTCAAAACTTTTTGCATACAACCATTTTTCTTTAAAGTGTCAATACGCTTTTTCATTTGTTTTCACTTTATTTATTTAATTTTTTATGCCTAGTTCTGCTTAATCAACTTTGATCATCGATAGCCTATTTAACTACAAGTAGAACGTTCTTCTATTGCATATTATAGGGATAGGTTTCCTTATATACAGTGGCGGTACAAAGTCTACAAACGACTCATTTTTTTTTGAGTTTAACCAGCTCTATAGCGTTTACAGTGAAAGTAATGATGCAGTCTTTTTATACCCGTGCAGAGGGTATTATAATTTCAGTCAGAAGTTTGCAACGCAGTGAAGGAGACATCTCCGACCCTATAAAGTATATATATACTTTTGATCAGCATCACTAGGAGAGTCGATCTAGCCATGTCCGTCTGTCCGTCCGATTCTACGCAAACTAGTCTCTCAGTTTTAAAGCTATCTGCATGAAACTTTCCCAAAAGTTGTCTTTCTATTGCAGGTAGTATATAAGTCGGATCGAGCCGGATCGGACGACTATAGCATATAGCTCCCATAGGAACAATCGGAAAATAACTAAAAAAAATTATAACTTTGGAGTTTTTTAATTTTTTTTTAGTTCTTCGAGATATAGTAATGGTTAAATATTTCAGAATTACGGTTTAAATTTCATCTAACTCGGACGGATATAGCTTATAGCTCCCATAGGAACAATCCTAAAAATAAATAAAAAAAATTATAACTTTGGTGTTTTTTAATTTTTTTTTAGTTCTTCGAGATATAGTAATGGTTAAATATTTCAGAATTACGGTTTAAATTTCAACAAAATCGGACGACTATAGCATATAGCTCCCATAGGAACAATCGTATAGCTGCCATAGGAACTATCAAAATTAAGCTGCAAATCATAATAGCTTCAATGTTTTTAAACATGCACGCAAAATTTTAACGTTTTCAAGAGTATTTAGTTTTTGAAATAGCTGTAAGGGTATATGAACTTCGGCTTGCCGAAGTTTGCTTCCTTTCTTGTTTTAAATTAAATTATACAACAAAAACCAAAATATCGTCTATACTTACCAATAACTTTCGAAATTAACAACAAAAAACTTACAAAAGTGAACATACGATCTGTTTCTACGCTGTTACCGTTAATGTTACGCGTCAATGAAGTAATATTGATATTTATATTAAAGTCAATATTTAGTTGGGCCACCATCTGCCTCTTTTACTGCTTCCACGCGTCTGGGCATTGAAAAAGCTTAATTTTCCATCTCTGCTCCTGTTCTTTTCTGACACTCTTGAAGTTTATCGATGAGGTGCTTGGGATCCATTGCAGTGTTGGGCTTTCTCCAAAGCTTGACTCTGCCATCTTATCCAAAGACGTTGTATTTGGACTCATCAGTAAACAAAACGTTTTTCCAGAACTCTTAATCCTTGTTTAGATGCTCATTTGCGAACTCCAAACGAAGGGCAAGATTTTTCTCACTTATGAGAGGTTTCTTGCGAGGAGTTCTGCTGCGGAATCCTTCCTTGTTTAGAGCCCTTGTTATTGTGCGTGGGTGCACATAAATTTCGGATCTGTCAGCTAGTTCCTGGACCAAATTAGTATCATGTACCTTAGGGTTTTGGGCCACTTCACTGCAGATGAAGGAGATGTCCCTTCGGGAAAGCTTTTTTGAACGAACACTGCGCCGCTTTCTCTCGTTTTTATATATTGCTTGCAAGGTCCCTTTGCTTAACTTAACAATTTAGCAATTGCGCCAAATGATTTTTTCATTTTCTCAGCCACAGGAATTTTCTTTCGAGGAGACATTTTCGATTGTAGCGTGTTCCAAATAATAAAAAAGAGCCAAATACCACGTTAAGCATGATTAAAAAAAGAACGGTACTTTACCGTTAGTTATAAGCTAAAAGGAATACCAGTAGCAGCTGTCTAACGAAACGTATGCTCACTTTTGTCAGTGCCTTTTTTCAGTTTTCTGTTTATAACTTCGAAAGTTATTGGTTAATAAAGGCGATATCTTGTTTTTTGTCTTATAATTAAATTTAAAACAAGATATAAATATACATAAATATATTTGTATCGCTTTATCTTATTGATGGAACATTATCAAAGTCAATGAGCTATTAACCTTAACTAGAGGATTTTGTCGATATATATAAATTGTAAGCTAGTGCTACCAAACCAATTCGAATTCGGAAATATTCTCTAATGTTTAAAATTATTTTGTATTTATTCAAAGCATTTGAAAGAATTTTAGAAATATATATTTTGTAATTCATGAGGGGAACGTAATGTTTTGCATGTACATCAGGTGCTGGTTTTGCCTTCGATCTTCTAACTAAAATCTTACTCCGATAGAATTTTTGATTAGGCCAAAGTAAAAACGCACAGCACGTGCATGCTTTTTCCCCATGCTATGATTTCACCAGAACAGTCTCCACAAATAACCGATACACGAAATGTAAAGTTATGATTACGAAATACGCTTAAAATTATAAGATTTTCAACCAAAATCACACAAAAACGATTTTGATTAAGGAATAAGGTAAAATATAAACTATACATATTTCAATTTTTTTAAATGTCCATAAATTTTATTTATAATTTAAATTTGACACTTGGTTGAAAAAAGCTGTGCCTTGTACGTTATTTGTAAAAAAATAATTTTGAACATTACAGAATTATCCTGGAACTAACTTTGTTTGATAACCGGGTTAGTTCAGTTTTACTAGGTTGTACAAGTTTTGTAGTGTTTGACTGAAAAATTTTGTAATCCACTGTATACGATTTTCATAAATTATTAAATTAATTAATTAATTAAAAATTAAAAAACCTTAAAAAAGTTTGTAAAATATATATAAATGTGAATAATTATCCTTGTCTCCCCAACATGTATGTAGTATACAAAGAAGAATAACACAAAGCAACAAAATTTAACTTTTGGTGGTGTGCAGACTTAATGGTTGTGTTTATCTTGTGCTCTGTGATTATTGTCATGTTTTGATTATTTTTGAAAGTACTGGTGTTCTTCTTGTGTTTGTTAAAATAGTTTAATAATTTGTTTTTCCACTACTTTCGCTGATCCTGCGGCCACTTAGATTGTTGCTTTCGAGCTTTCACTCCACCGGAAGAAGGCAAAGCTTCTGAATGTTGCGCTTTAATACTCCCGTCCTCGATTTGATGCTGATCACTCGAATGACGTCATCACGGCCTGTATAAACTTCCTGCACTCGGCCCAGAGTCCGTTTTCCGAATGGAGTGTCATCCTGTGCGATCAGGACCAAATTTCCAATGGGTAGATCAGGTCTGCTGGTTTTCTATTTGGTCCCGTACTTGAAGCAGAGTCATGTACTCGTCCGACCACCGTCGCCAAAACGCGTAATGAACTGCGAGAGCTCGATTCCATCGGTTAGACAACGATAGTTTTAAAATATTCTCGGCTCCGGAAACTTGATACTGTTGGCCAACATGGTTTTGGCCACCTTAACATCACTTTCCCAGAGTTCCCCAAAATTGTGGGATCGTGACGGAATAAATTGGAATCTAATTCCTTGACGGCCATAGCAATCCAATATTGTCTTCTGCGAGTTATCCTCCCATAGTTCGACTGTTAGCCTCTGCAGTTCGTTGTCCGCTCCGACCAGGTTCGTTAAATTTTCAAAGAACACATCGCTGCTAAGTCCTCGTCTAGCAAATAATTGTTTTAGAGCGCACAGGAAAGCGTTGGTGCTAAGATCGGACACCAAATTCAAGTGACAAGCCTTGGTCAGTAAGCATACCATAACGCAGAGATATATCTTGACATGCCGCCTTCCTCTAATGTTGAAGTGAACTCGAAAATCGATGGCGACACGTTGGAATGAGTGGCAACCAGACTGTTCTCGACTCTGTATGCAGGTTGGATCGATTGGTGTGAGTAAATAATGTTTTAACCACAATAAGGTTGTTGGGCAATAAAATTTGGTGCTTAACATCAAAAGGTACATTGGCTTCTGCCAGCAACGTGCTGTAGGTTAAAACAGACAGAGACTTGGCCTTACCACTGAATTTGAATATGAACACAAACGTCGCCAACGATAAACGTAGGCAAAGATTCGCTTGGGCCTTTGGAACTGAACTTCTATTACTATGGTCCACAAATCCAAGTCCACAAAAAATTTTTTTTTTAAACAACATAATGCTATTTTTTTTCTTTTATTCCTTTACAATTAGAAACGTCAAACCAAATTGTGTATCTTATCGTCGGAACATCCTTGATGTTTTGTGCCCTTTTAAAGTCAGCTGCTATAGTGTTTTTTTGATTTAGCCAAAAAGTGCCGGAAAAATTTAACAGTTTGCGGATCCAATATCAGGTGAAGCAAACATTTAAAACTAAAAGTTTTGTAATGGAAAATAATTGACAGGGTATGTAAATTAATAGTTACTAAACTATTACTACTACTATTCACAAAGAAGTTAAGAAACGTTGTTAGTTTCGTAAGAATTGTTGTTAATACTTTCACGATTTGTGCGTGTTAGAGTGGAGTGGCTCCATTTTGAAATTAACTTGCACTGCGTACTAACTACTATAACGTGCATGCCAAGTCCCTAATCTCTAGCTTTTATAGCTTCCAAGATCTCGACGTTCATACAGACGGACAGACAGACTCGGCTATTGATCCTGATCAATAATATATATACTTTATATACCTGTTACATCCTTTTTAACAAATACGATATACCCTTTTATTATACGAGTAACGGATATAAAACTATATATTTCAATGCTTTAAATTATAAAGTATAAAGTATATATATTCTTATATATATATATATATATATCTATCTGAAATAAGTATGGAAGGATCCCAATATTTAAAGTGTATTTAAAAAGACAAAACTAACCAATGGATTGACTAATAAATTGGTAGAAATCATAAACGCATTTTTAAAATCGTACAAATGCCTGGCACAAAATATAAACGTACATAAAAATACATTAGAACACCACAAACAAGACTAGTTATATATATAAAGCACAAAGCGAGACAGGCAACAATATTTGGTGAATCTTCTAAAGTTAAACTTGCATCGCAATTTACAGCGGAATAAGATAATTTGCGAAAACTACTACTAGAAGAATCATATAGACGAAGGACTAAGTGCTGAACACGCAGACACATTAAGCACTTCAGAAGCTATCTAGACCATGGTTAAAAACAAGCTGGAACATTCAAGACAGTTATTGAAACCGTGGCATTGATACATTGGAGCACGGCAATACAAGCTCCATTTTTTTTTACCCAGAAAGGACAAGCTCAACCTGGTATTTACATAGGTGGTTTCAGGGGGTTATTACCGCGCTAGAGATGGTCGTGAATGGTCTTATGCACATCATGGTACAACTATACAGGTTGGTCTCAAGGCACGACCTGCTCTCTTTTGAGGACGTTATTTTTGACAGTCGTTTGTCAAACGTGCGAATGGAAACGGTTGCTATCCCATTCTAGCGCTTGTTTCTGAAAAATGTATCGTCCTCGGAAAAGCTGATGGGACCACCTTGTATAGTTGCACCATGGCTGTGACCAAATTGTCTCGACCTCGACTGCGACTTCGCTATCGGTTGGGTATAGAACTTGTTCGATGTCGACTGCGACTGTCATTACGACGGAGACGTGGTTGATTGCTCAACCTTGATAGACCTCTCGCCAAGTGGTTAGGGTGCAAAGATAGCTTGGTGAAGTACTTTTCCTTCTGTTCTGCGAACACTTCTTTCTCTGGTAGAATGTTTGAGTCACGATGTACCACGTACCACGTTGCCCCGGTGATAGTTCTCAAGATCTTCGACTGAGATCGCTGGACTATGTCAATATTGCTATTGCTGGCACCTCTGTCGAGGGGTACTTCTAGAGTGTTGTTTAACAATAGCGGCGGGCAGTTTTGCCTGTTCAGGGTGAACGTAACGTGCTTGCATTTTTGTTCATTCACTTTAATTCGCAAATCTGATAGCCATTTTTCAACATCGTCCAGATGAAAAGCTAGCGTCTCCTTATTTCGTTGCGCCAATTTCACCACAGAATGGTAGATATCTGGTCTTGAGGTTAATGCAAGCCACATAAATTCTCCTATAGCACACTGCTTGTTTTAGCCCATATATGGCTCTTTTCAGCCTCAGAACCTTGCCCTTGCTAGTTGCGTTCTGAAAGTTCATTGGCTGCTTCATGTGCACAGTCTCGCTCAAAACGCTATTAAGGTAGGCTGGTAAAGATATATCTTTAACTCCACCGATAGCGCCAACACGAGGCTAATAGTCCTATATCGGCACACTGGTAAGAAAGTTTCTCCGTAATTCTCCGTAACTCCAAATTTTTGGGAGCAACCCTTTGCTATTAATCGGGATTTGCACCGCTCCGGATTTCCTTCGTTGTCTCTTTTTAAGTAAAAAACCATCGGCATCCTATCGCCTTCTGACCCTTGGGCAACTCGAGCGAGTCGAACTCCGACTACATGGCTGCCTTCCAAAAGGTAGGTTACTGGCTACTTAGCGCTGCATCACAACTTTGCGGAAGCTTAATTTCGGCTCTGGTCATGGTGTTTATAACGTTAAACTCTTTCCTTAGTCGTCCTGACTTGCCAGTCCGAATGATTAGGGCCTCGCTGGCCCAATTCTGACTGCCTCTACTTCTGAACGCACTTTTTTCTCATCCTGCTGGTCACGGTTTGTGCCCTTTTGAGGCTCTTCTGATCCGGGTTCTCCTTTTTATCATCTGAATGCTGCTCGCCTTTATCGCGCTGCAATTCTAGTTTGAGTGTATTGGTTGCATCCCTCGACGACTTTTATGCTCCTGGGAATTCAAAGATTTCAGGCTCATCTTTTACCTCATTAAGAATAACTCAATACCACTTCCTTAAAAAATAAAACGAGCGTTCCTTTTTCGTTTTCAACAAGCTCGAAAAGCGCTAAAAAAATTTTTTTCCAAAGCCTCCGCAATTAAAAATGTTTTTAAACTAGTATAATACAGCTTGGAGCTCTAATCGATTTTGTTTCATTGCCACTTTCGTTTCACATTTAATACTGCATGGCATGTTCAGTTTAAACCAATTCTTTAATATATCTCATCAACAATTTGGCTTCTAGTATGGCAGAAATCAGCGCAGTCTGGATACGTAAATTATTTGTATTAACACCTGGATCCGTGTAAAAAAGGTAATCGCGTTTGATTCCCTCCATCCAATTGCAAATACAACATACTATTATTTGAGCCTAAATACCGGAGAAGTGAAACCAGAAAAAGCCTGTCTTGTATAAACAAAGTAAACTAACTTTTTAAATAAATTGGAACCATATTTGTTAATATTTTTTATCAACTAAAAGCTCAGAAGAAAATAAATGCCAGTCTTTTCTTACGTTTTTTTTTACGTATATAGTTCACATTGGTTTATTTAACTTACTGCGTCACCATTTTCTTGAATGTACAAGCTCACAACGTCTTCCCTAAGGAGTTTTACAGCAGCATGGAGTGGATATTTTGTTTTAGTCTTGAGCATTTCAAACAGCAAAGGCCCGGCCATATGCTCAAAGTCTTGTGTTGTAAGGTCATCCCAGTGTGCTGATATTATGCCAGAGCAAAATTCTAACAATGTTGATGCACCAACTTCTTTAGCAACACAATAAAATCGTACACATGACCTTACTCCTACAGAAGCAACTAAAGCTCGCTCACACAGTCCCAAAAGAGATGGTAGACCGAATCGATGTGCGGCTATAAGAACATCCAAAGCTAGTCCGTCATGCTGCAAATCAATAAGATCAGTGTATATCCATCGCAAAAGTGCCAACCCAACATCTTCTTTTAAATCGCTCCAGTCCAGCTCTTCTATGCTGCCTAGAACATCATCTCTCCATTTTTCTGAGCGCGCATGAAGGACGATTTTATGTGCCGGATATACTTTCGCATGTGTTCGGATGTAAATATCAGCATAAGTATGGCTTCCAAATAATGAAGCAACCGTTAACGACAGACGGGAAACAAAATTGTCATTGGCTGATGGAGCTAAAATTTCGTTGTACTTTCTCTCTAATTCCGTATAGCTGCGCTTCTGCTCTGCATATTCATCCTTTAACAATGCCAAATCTTCCTCCAGTTGTTGAACGGAAGCTCTGTCACTTATCCCTTTAAATAAACATTAAAGCAATACAAATTAATAACAAATTATCGTCATACTACATAAGAATATTTAGTCATTTCTAAAATTTTACATTTTAGTAAATTGGTCAGACTTTTGTAGTGCTGTGACAAAGACATTAATGACCCTATAAAGTATGTCTCGGGGATGCCACAGAAATTTTGTTTAGAACAAAAGTTTTGTGCAAGCCCAACAGTATTTGGTTATCAGTTCTAGTACACATTCGTTTTTTTTTATATCGCATGAACGCATTCAATGGGATAAATTGTTTATTGAGGTTACCATTATCAATAGCTAATCAAGGCTATTTGAATTTGTTTTTAACATGTAAGGCTTAGTGCCTAGTTTATTTATTATGGTATGTGAATTAGGTTAATCAAAACGCGAGAGAACTCAGTTTCTTAACTTCAAACAACTGAGTTGTAATTCACTGGACCAACGATTGACCTTCCGAAGTACCGACTGTTATACTCGGACTTGTGAACTTGAACTCAGACTTGATCACTTGAACTCCGACTTGATTGCTTAAACTTCTCGATACGACTTTCTACTTTGTTTTATCTCTCTCGTTGTTTTCTTATTCTCTGTGTGGGCAGGCAACACTTCCGATACACCCAACAACTGTGATTGGGGACGAACATTTTTTTTTAAAATTCTAAACATTTTAAAGAAGATTGATAAATGTCTCAAATGATAATCAAAATAAGATTTTTCAACAAGTTGCTATAAAATTATTACAGGCTTTTCGATTTATTTTTTTACTTTCACCAAAAAGAGCTCAAAACATTTCGCAAAAATGCTCTTTTTATTTCTTTAAATAAGAATACCGATAGCAGATCAGGTGTATCATAATATAATGCTTTACAGGTTTTTGAGATTCTTGTCACAGTCCCGAGTTTTTTTTAAATCGCAGCCCACAAAAAATATGTTTGTTACTATTAGTCAGGAAGAGCAGGTCGGAGAACTATGGACATAACCGCAAATTGTTCATTGATCAGCCAACTTACTCTAATTTTAGAGTATTATTTTGACAATGAAAGAAAAGGTAATTGTATTATATTTTTTAGCAATTAATTGACAAGCCTACTTTATTTTTAAAGTGAAAAGCACAAATTCGACACCAAAATAATTACAAATGACAGCCCCATTTTTATACCCTTACAGACGGTATTAGAATTTCAGTCAGAAGTTTGCAGCGCAGTGAAGAAGACATTTATTCATTCGCATCATTAGGAGAGTCGATCTAGCCATGTGCGTTTTTACGCAACCTATCTCAGTATACGTCCGGATCCAACGACTATGGCATATAGCTCTCATGGGAAATCGCTGTGCGCGCACCGAAAAACATGTGTTTCTCAAATCTTTGTTAAAGTTGTCACTTTTTCTTTTATTAGGTTTAAATTGAATTTTTTTGATAAGTGAGAAATCTGTAGCTGGTTCAGAACACTTTCAAAAAAGAGATATAAAAATAACAAATGGTTTTTTTACTTACGTTTTTTTATAACAAAGAAATATATTTAAATAGTATTTGCTGTAGAAATCATCAATATAGCTCCTACCAATCAAAAGTTATTAGATAAAGAGTAACTGCTAAATTTTCAAAAAAGTGAAAAGCCGGCCCAAATGTTTTTTTTGTTGTGAACCCAAAAAGTAAAAAAGTTCCATAAAAAACAAACCTTTTAGTTTTATGTGGCCCAATTGAAAGATTTTCACTCATAGTTGTTTGAAATATTTTAATGGTATATTATTTCAGAACTACGGTTTTTAAAATCGGACGCCTTTATCATATCTCATGAACACAATCGGAATGTTAAAAAACTAAATGAAAAAAATAGGTAACTTTTCTATTTTTCACGTTTTTTTATTCTTTTCGATTTAATGGCTTAATAGTTCAGTATAACGCCTATAATTTTATTCAATTCGGAACAAAATATCATTTATCTGTCATAGGAATGATCGAATAACTGAGCTGAAACTTATCATAGCATCAAAGTTCTTAGACATATGCGCTTATAATTCGAAATTTAGAAAATATAATTCTTGCAAAAGCTGCAAAGGTATATTATCTTCGGCTTGCCGAAGATTGCTTTTTTTTCTTTAATTTTTTAGAGTTTAATTTTGATTAACATCGGACGACAATATCATATAGCTCACATGGAAACAATCGGAATATTAAAAAAAAAAATGAAAAACAATTTTAACTTTTCTATTTTTGACACTTTTTTTATTTTCTTTGAATAACATATCCAAGTTAATGGTTTAGTAATTCAGAAATTCGTTTTTAATTTTATTCAAATCGTAAAACGACATTGAGCGAATAATTGAGCCGAAATCATCTTATATAAATCGGAATTAAGATGTTTTAAAGAACATTCAACTTTTTCGGCTTGACGAATTTTGCTTCTTTTCCCTGTTCTGTAAATTTTTGGTACACAAAGCTTTTTTTGTGCTGCACAAAAAATTAAGTCAGGGCGGTGTATAAGTTAATTCAAAGCTTTAATTAATTTAACTTTGTTTAATAACAATTTTAATACAAAACTTGAAAAGAGTTCCGCAAAAATATCAGCACATGCAAATCACGGCGTGATTTACAAAATGGACAAATCACTCAAAACGTTCTTTAAGACACTTTCTTCTTTACTGGACATTATATTGGCACCAAAACTTTTGGAGTCTTTTAAAGTCAAAGCACAATACAAGCAATGTTGTTGACCCTACAATTAAACTAATATTCAAGTACTTGTGGGACAAAACATCGTTAATGCGTACGGCAGCCGATTGCAGCGACTTACAAGAACCGCTGGATTTGAAGCTCTTATGATTAGATTCGATTTGGGCTATTTGACTAAGTAAAAAACAAGAGAGGACCGTATAATCGAGTTCCTCGACTATTAGATACCCGTTACTCGGAAAACAAATTTCAAAACAAATGGTTCCCCAGAACGAGTAAGTAGATTACTATTATTTAATTTACCTACTCTTGTAAATCGTTGAATAATGCTTGGATCTATTTTTATGCATAATCTGACAAAGGTGATATTGATTCCATAGAATTGGTAGGTCGCTTTACTTTTAATTTGCCCTTTAGACTAACCCGCAGTTGCGGTAGTTACAATACTTTTAACTTCTCAAGATGTACCTAAAATTTCGACCTGCATGAACCCTTTCGTGTTTTTTGTAATAATTATAATAATCTATATAATCAAATTTGCATTTCAACCTCTATCCCTGTCATAAAAACTACAGTTCTAACATATTTGCACCGTACTTAGTTTTAGTTCTTTTATAAATGTCTCTATATTATGTCACTTGTGTTTTCCTCGCGAACTCGATAACTGCCACTATGCATATAGGGCCCGCGCGTAACAAGCTCGTGCTTGGTTCTAGACGTTCATACAATTATAGCTGGCGCCATCTGCCGAACTGCATTGAAAACACTACAAGCAAAGAGCGAGGATGCAGAGCAGTGCCGGAGCAATGACAGAGCACACACACATTGACAAGTTTCCCCATGCAATTTACTCACGCAAATAGGTGCGTTCTTTTATTGGCATGTGTGCGATCCGCTGCTTATCATGATCGAACTCCGTTTGCATTGATGTCATAGCCAAACATAAACTGCCAATAACTTCTAAAATAATAGCTCGATTTTAAAATTGTTTGTGCAAACGTAGATTAGACCGAAGCACACACACAGATCCTAATAACTGTGTCCTTACATGTCTCAGAGTGATTTCGCGAAGTGTGGGTTTTAGAGTGGACGTGTCAAATCTCAAATATCTAGTACAAACCGACAAACAGACACACATGGCTGATCAAGAATATATATATATACTTTATGTACACCTGTTACATACTGTACATATAAATAACTAATAAATACTTACACATTTCTAAAAAAAATAATAAAAATTAAAAAAACAAATGCTTTAAAAAGCTATTTTTTGAAAAAAAATTTTTCTCGTCCAGGCAAAGAATATGTGCAATAGAAGATGTCACATATCTGAAGACCAAGTAAAAGCTTTCCCAAGTCAACAAAATCTGAACTTGTTTTTCCCCCAAGACTAAGTGCAAATTATTCTAAAAGGATTTTTTCAGCTGACTACTAATCCGAAACCGAAAAAATCATGGTGAAAGTCTCAAATATTAATCATTAAGGTAACTTTAAAGCTTAATAATAAAGAATTTTTACGTGTTTCCAGACCTGTACTTTAACTAAACTTAACTTTAAACATTTGACTTTAATGTTAAATAATAACATTTCATGAGGGTCCTCTGGTTTATTAGAAAATTTCACTTTACTAAGTTCATTTTTGTCCCTTTATTTTTAAATACTTATTTTAAAATTATTATTTTTTTTAGATTAAACTTTGATATAATAAAACTAGTGTATACCCGTTACTTGTAAACTAAAAGGGTATAGAGAATATATATATTCTAGATCAGGATCAATAGCCCAGTCGATCTAGCCTTATCCGCGTGTCTGTTCGCAATGAAAGTCGAGATCTTGGAAACTATAATATAAAAGCTTGCGATTTTTGATTTGGAACGTAGCGCAAAACGTTGCCACACCTATTCTAACGCCCACAAATCGGGAAATAACTTTGAGACATGTAATAGCCTGATTCCATTGGCGAATTAAAACGCATTTAGCCTAATGCGCATTTATTTACACAGGGAATCCCATAAGGCTAAATGCAGCATTTAAAATAAATGCGATTATTAAAGGCGATTAAAAACCATTCGCCCCGAACGAAATACCGGAAAATACCGATGTTTAACGATATTTTGCTCGTGCCACCACTACAACAGATGTTTTTTATATGCAAGGTTGGCGCAATTTTTTATGTCTTTTGAATATAAAATCTATTTTGTATAAAAATGACTGAAACCTGCTCGCAGTACCACAATGCATTACTGCTGAATCTCTGACATAAAATAATTCCCACATATACGGGGATCCTTGCCCTTTTTAGAAACTGTGGTGGTCTCCATTGCAAACCCGTCATAACAGCGCAATCAGCTTCTCTTCCTTGTCGTCCAAGTTGGCAAATGCCTCGGTCGCATTATGTATGTCCTGCTGAGAATTACAGAGTTTAGTAAACTCACTCATGTTCATTAATTTTAATTAATTTCTTTTAGATTTGCCAAAATTCAAACCCAGATAAGCTGTTTGTGCCACTCACATGTCGGTGTAGCATTAGCTAAATGCTAATGCACCAATGGAATCAGGCATATTTAAAAAGTCCACTAATGCGGCAATGAAATCAGGCTATAAGACGTTTGTTATAAGGCACTGAGTGTGTGTTTCGGTCACATTTATCGGTAGACACATTTTCAAAATCAAGCTATTGTTTAGGAAGTTATAGGCAATTATTTTTATCCCCTTGCAGAGGGTATTATAATTTTAGTCAGACCCTATAAAGTATATATATGTTAACACTGTTAAGGAGTAATCATAAGTCGATACAGATCTTGGGTGTTTATTGGATCACCCTAGTGTTTAGTTGCAAAATCAGCATAAGCGTCTTTAGGGGCCGTGCCTGGTTCTTGGCGGTGCACGGTATGGTGAGTTATGTTGATTTTGCTAGTGTCAGCACTTTGCTGCACGAGCGGTCGGCTTGCCGGCCGCGCATAGCTTACGTAAAGTCATATAAGTTTTAGTTTTAATTTTGACATTCAATAAAGAGCATTGGCTTGAATATAAAACTCCGGCAGTGGCCGTCAACATTTACTCTATTAATGGAAATTGGTTATCGAGCCTTAAGGGCCTTTAGCAACGGAGTCAGTTACTCCCAACGTAGTCTTCATAAGAAGAGAGAAGAGAGCCAGTGGCAACCGCCCGGCTCATCCATAAGAGCAGCCAACCACGGTGGCAATTACGTCATCACCCCTTCCCCCGGACCAGCCACGGTGGCAATTGGATCGCAACTCCTCACCCTCACGGACAGCGGCGAGGGACAGCGCGTGGCTGCACAACTAAAACATAATTGGCACCCAACTTTAAATACCGAATCCGCGACACAAAAATATGTAAGTGGGCTGATCAAAATTAATACAGTCGAACTTCAAATACACATACAGGGAAAAATTAATAAAAATCCCTACAAATTACCCAAAATTAAAAAATATATAGTAATTGCAAAGGTGACTTACAAATAAAGTGAATTAATATCGGCCGTCCCTAAATAAAATTTTCTGTGGGACGCCAAGCACCCAGTTATTAATATAAAAATATAATATACAAAATTAATTATGTCGAATTAAAACATTCGACCTCCCAATAAGTGTGTTTAGTGTCAACAAATAAGTCGCCTTATGAGTTTTCCAGGCCCATATAGGAAAATTAAACGCGAACTTGACAGTGACAGTGAAGAAGAATTAATCCGAGATAGCCGTAGATATCAACCAGAACGGGCACAACAAGAAAGTAACGCGGAAACCATGAACGCGACACAAATAGAGGCGTTAATTAAGGCCGAATTAACTAGCCAAGAACAGAGGCTAAGAGCCGAATTCGCGGGTCAGATCAACGCCGTTAACCAACAACTTTAGAGCTTGCGTATAGAAGCGCCAGAGGTAGAATCTTACCAGAGGGTAAAGGTAGTACCGGGAGCACCACAGTGCGATCTACCATTACATATAGTGAAGTCGATTCCAGATTTTACTGGCATACAAGATGAGTACGTGGCATGGAGGCAATCCGCCACCGATGCCTACGAATTATTCGAGGCTTATGAGGGCAGTTCCGCGCATTACCAAGCCGTTACTATTATTAGAAACAAAATTAAGGGACCAGCGCGCGCGCTGCTAGTTTCCTATAATACAGTGCTTAATTTTAAAGCCATACTAGCTAGATTAGACTGCTCCTACGCAGATAAAACATCTTTGCGCCTATTACGGCAGGGACTTGAGTCGGTCCGTCAGGGCGACCAAACACTTATGCAGTACTACGATGAGGTCGAACAAAATTGACCATCGTTACAACAAAATTGTCATGACACATGACGACGAAAGGGCTTTATTACTCAATACAGAAGTTAGGGCTGACGCCCTACACGGATTCATTTCCGGTCTAAAAAAATCACTAAGGGCTGTTGTATTTCCAGCACAGCCAAAAGACCTGCCAGCAGCACTGGCATTAGCTAGAGAGGCAGAGGCCAGTATCGAACGAAGTATGTTCGCGGCCACATATGCTAAAGTAGCTGAGCAAAGAAATCAGAATACTGATTTTCACAAGGGCCAGCACCGAGCGCCCGAGAAACAAGGGAAAAATCCTGGTGCCGACCGCGGACCAGAAAAAAATCCACATTTTTTTAAAAAGCCAAACAAGTATCAGAACAACGATACATGGCGTAAACAGGAAAACTGGGTAGATCAGGGTAGGCAAAATCAATCCCCGGAACCTATGGACATTGATCCATCATCTTCTAAAGTCCGACATCCTACGGGTTTTAAACAGGGAAACAACACTCAATACTAAAATTTGCAGAACTTAAAAAGACCAAACTCTTCGGAGAGAATGACTGGCCAAAGGCTCCAGCGGGTTAACAACGTTGAGCAAACTGCAAACGCGGAAGGAACTCAAGATTAGAAAACGCGGCCACAGCCGCACTAAATGCAATTGACGATGACAGTGACTCATTTGACGGTAACGACCTCGTCAATTTTTTAGAGGAAGCTCCCGCTTGCCCTTCATTGAGCGAGGGCTGGCGGGGAAAACTATAAGAATCCTAATAGACACTGGAGCGGCAAAGAGTTATGTAAAGCCTTTAAAGGAGCTGAAGAACATAATGCCTGTCGACTGTCCCCATTCACTGTGAGTTCTATTCATGGCTCCAGTAATATTAAAGAAAAATGCTTTATGCGCATATTCGGCCTAATATCTGAGAAACTCAAATACCACGAATGCGATAACGTGAACTTCACAAAGTCATCGGACTTAGTAGTCCCGAATTCAGTGAAAGCTGCATTTAAAAAAAATGATCCTTAAGAGGAAACAAGTGTTTTCGCACTCTTACGAGGCGCTACCTTTTAACACCTCGATCATCGCCACAATTCGTACAGAAACTAGCGAACCCGTATATTCCAAACTATATCCCTACACCATGGGAGCAGCAGATTTCGTAAACACAGAAATTAAACAGCTGTTAAAGGATGGCATTATCCGGCCTTCTAGGTCGCCATTTAACAGCCCAACATGGGTTGTAGACAAAAAGGGACTTGATGCAGATGGCAACAAGAAAAAACGGCTGGTGATCGATTTCAGGAAACTGAATGAACGAACCATCGCCGACCGTTACCCTATGCCAAGTATTCCTATGATTCTAGAGAACCTAGGAGAGGCAAAATTTTTACTACCCTAGACTTAAAATCGGGGTACCACCAGATTTATATGGCTGAAAAAGACCGTGAAAAAACTGCTTTCTCCATAAACGGAGGAAAGTATGAATTTTGCCGTCTACCCTTTGGACTGAAAAATGCGGGAAGCATCTATCAAAGGGCGATCGATGACGTACTACGTGAACAGTTCGGGAAAATTTGTTACGTCTATGTAGACGATGTGATAATTTTCTCCGAAAACGCTGCCGACCACGTTATACACATTGACACAGTCCTTAAATGCCTGTGCGAAGCCAACATGAGACTGGCACCGGAAAAAACCAAATTCTTCAAAGAAAGTGTGGAATTTTTAGGTTTCATTGTTACATCAAACGGAGCCAAAACGGACCCGGAAAAGGTAAAAACCATTCAGGAATACACCGAACCAAAAAATTTGTTCAGCCTCAGGTCTTTTCAAGGATTGGCCAGCTACTGCAGAAGTTTTGTCAAGGACTTTGCTACCATAGCCAGACCACTTACCTTCATACTTAAGGGAGAGAATGGCACGGTTAATAAACACATGTCAAAAAAGGTGGCTATCGAATTCGATGAGTCCCAACGCAGAGCGTTCGAGCGCCTGCGAGACATTTTGTCATCAGAAGATGTGATATTAACATATCCAGATTTCAAACTTCCTTTCGATTTGACCACCGATGCCTCAGCAAGCAGTATCGGTGCGGTTCTGTCCCAAAAAGGCATTCCAATCACAATGATATCTCGTACGTTGAAAGACTGTGAGCTCAATTACGCAACCAACGAAAGAAAATTATTGGCAATTGTTTGGGCTATAGGAAAACTACAAAACTACCTATGGTACAAAAGATATCAGGATTTTTACGGACCATCAACCTCTTACTTTTGCTGTATCCGAGCGAAATACAAATGCCAAAATTAAACGATGGAAGGCATTCATCGAAGAACATAACGTCAAGGTATTCTACAAACCCGGAAAAGAAAATTTTGTGGCCGACGCTTTGGCACGCCACTATTCATAGTGAACTTTCCTTAACCTACACGGTCGAATCCACCGATAAACCCCTGAACTGCTACAGGAATCAAATAATCCTGGAGGAAGCAGAGCAGCCTTTACGGCGACACTTCATAGTTTTCGGGACCAAAAACCGACACATAATCCAATTCAATAACAGGGACTCGCTGTTCGGATTGGTCAAAGAGGTAGTAAACGTAGACGTTGTTAACGCCATTTACTGCGACCTATCCGCACTAGCATGCATCCAACATTGCAAAAAATTCGTGAATGACATCACGGATACAAATGAACAAAAAGAAATAATTATCTGCGAGCACAACCGCGCTCACAGGGCAGCCCAGGAAAGTGTTAAACAAGTCCTTCAGGATTACTACTTTCCAAATATGTCCAAACTCGCCAACGAAGTGGTTGTAAACTGCAAAACATGCACCAAGGGGAAGTACAACAGACACCCCAAGAAGCAAGATCTGGGTATCACACCAACCCCCTCATATGCTGGCGAAATGCTGCATATAGATATATACTCTACGGATAAGAGATTTTTTTAACCTGCGTAGATAAATTTTCAAAGTTCGCTGTAGTACAGTCATTACTTTCTAGGGCCACAGTCGATGTGCGCAGCCCCATATTACAACTTATAAATTTTTTCCCACAGTAATATTGAAAAGGCACAACAGGCCAATCTAGATAGGTGCAACCCTACTAGGCAAAACAGAATTTTTGAGGTAGGACAAAAAGTATACCTCAAAAATAACAAGAGGTTAGGAAATAAGCTTACCGCACTGTACACAGAAGAGCGTGTACAAGCAGACATGGGAACGTCTGTCCTCATTAGAGGGAGGGTGGTCCTCAAGGACAACCTTAGATAAAATACCCCTGAACTCTTTTTACCTTTTTTACCTTATTTTCATATACACTACACCTTAGCGCACTTACTCCAGTTTATACACAGTAGATTTAACCTTTCGCTTGCTTACAGGATCGCGGGAATTTTATTGATAACGTTAACTGTAGTTAACGCTAGATTGACGGATTATTCGCATGCGCAGTATATCCCAATTACGGTCGGAATTGCGTTGGTATGGGAACAGAGAAACTTGCTTCGACACTCAAGTAATTTGTCCGAATTTTCAATTATAGTAGAAGAAACTACTAGGTTGTCCGATTTATTCCCACAGTCCCATATGAAAAAATTGTTAGACGTCGATACCGAACATGTTAGAAGTTTATTGTCTGTTTTAAAAATACACCATAGGATGGCCAGGAGCCTAGACTTCCTAGGCACCGCACTCAAAGTAATTGCGGGCACACCTGATGCGGCCGACTTCGATATGCTAAAAGTGTCCGAGGCACGTTTAATTGAGTCAAATAACCGGCAGGCTATAATAAATACGCAGACGCAGAATAAAATTAATGAATTAACAGAGGCCGTTAATAAAATTATCAAGGCGAAACAAAATAATATAGTTGACACTTCCCACCTGTACGATGTACCCACCAGAAACAGAATACTAATAACTGAGATTCAAAACGTAATGCTTACAGTCACACTTGCAAAGGCCAACATCATAAACCCAGCAATTTTTAATCAAAATGATTTGAAGTCTGTATTTGTTGATCACCCCACAGAAGTCCCCATCATTAGCCTACTAGAGGCGTCTAACATTAGAGTCCTTCAGTCCGATAGTGTAATCTGTGTGCTAATCGCATACCCTAAGATTAAAACTATTTGTAAAAAAGTCATGATCATGCTAATCGCATACCCTAAGATTAAAACTATTTGTAAAAAAGTCATGATCTTCCCTGTATCACACCAACATACCATCCTGCAATTGAAGGAGAACACAGTAGCCGAATGCAGTAGCGATTTCGTAACAACAACTTTCGCGTCGTTTTGCAAGCTGGCGACCCATGATACTTGTGCTCGAGGCCTACACGCGGGGAATACCGCACTATGCGAGACGCAAGCCAGCCACCTAAGCCCCATCAGCTAAAGTCAGCACTGATGACGGCCCTGAAATAGCCACCAACGGCTCACACCTCATTACGTTCGAGCGAGTGGCTTTCATCAATGGCACCAAATACTCAAACCAACGTGAAGCCATAAGAAAAACTCCGGGCATGGCGGCATCCCCGTTACTCAATATCATCGGCCACGATCCCACACTAAGCATGCCACTTCTCCAAAGAATTAACAACCAAAACTTGGAGGTTATCCAAGGGCTTAAGGAGGAAGTAAAATCGGCTGGAACTATCGACAACTGGTTCGCGGTCGGCTAGGGAGCCAGTCTTCTCATCAGCTGCTCCTTCCTACTCATCATGATGCTGAGAAGGAGACGAGTCAAATTCCTAAGGGGAGAGTTGTTAACACTGTTAAGGAGTAATCATAAGTCGATACAGATCTTGGGTGATTATTGGATCACCCTAGTGTTTAGTTGCAAAATCAGCATAAGCGTCTTTAGGGGCCGTGCCTGGTTCTTGGCGGTGCACGGTATGGTGAGTTATGTTGATTTTGCTAGTGTCAGCACTTTGCTGCAGGAGCGGTCGGCTTGCCGGCCGCGCATAGCTTACGTAAAGTCATATAAGTTTTAGTTTTAATTTTGACATTCAAAAAAGAGCATTGGCTTGAATATAAAACTCCGGCAGTGGCCGTCAACATTTACTCTATTAATGGAAATTGGTTATCGAGCCTTAAGGGTTCTTCATAAGAAGAGAGAAGAGATCCAGTGGCAACCGCCCGGTTCATCCATAAGAGCAGCCAACCACGGTGGCAATTACGTCATCACCCCTTCCCCCGGACCAGCCACGGTGGCAATTGGATCGCAACTCCTCACCCTCACGGACAGCGGCGAGGGACAGCGCGTGGCTGCACAACTAAAACATAATTTATACTCCAGATCCGCTTCACTAGGACAACTGATCTTGCCACATCCGTCTTCCGTTTCTACGCAAACTTTTTTCTCAGTTTTTAAGCTATCGGCATGAAACTTTCCTATTGCAGATAGTATATATGTAAGTGGGAACAAGACGGATAGGACGACTGTAGCATAGGGACAATCAGGAAAAAAAAAGGAAACATAACTAACACATTACTGTTTTTTACTTTTTCTTCGAGATATATCTAGTAATGGGTTATTGTTTCAGAATTACGGTTTTAAATCCAAGAAAATCGGACTATTATATTAAGTAGATCCCATTAAAGCCATCGGAATCTTAAAAAAAAAAATTTAAATAAAAAAAATCATATCTTTCTATTTATAAACTCAGATCAAAATTACTCTTTTAATTTTATTCAAATCGGATAACGATATCATATAGCTGCCATAGGAACGATCGAATAATTGAACCGAAAATCATCATAGCTAAAAAACATGTCGCGAAGTCACTCTGAGACATGTGAGTTCTAAGTTAAAAGGCCCTGTGCGTGTGTTTCTGTCACATCGAGCTGTTTTTTCAGAAGTTATTGGCAATTATATTTTGTTATGACGTCACTGTATAATGGTAAATCGGAGTTCGTGCATGAAAAGTACCAGAAAGCAACGGAGAGCACACTCACTAATAAATGCTCACATTTAATTTTTGTGAGTAATTTGCAAGGGCAAACTCGTACACGTGTGTTTTTATACTGTTTGTGTGTGCTCTGGCTCTGTTCTGCATAACATATGGTTGTTGAGGGGGTGGTGTGCTCTCTCTTTACATGTAGTGTACATTATAAATTGATTATTAATAATATAATATTAATATATTTTTAAATTAAATTGTTGTCAAATGTTTTAGCATATTTTTTTAGGCAAACAGCTTTTTTTTAGATTAATTTTTTATACATTTTTTTTAGTTTTTAATAATAAAGTTAAAGGGTAACATCAGGGCAATAATATATTTACTAATTAGATAACTGAATGTTTAACGTATATATGTTTACTATAATCGTTGCGTTCTTGAAGAGCAAATTTCCCTTGCTTAAGGATGACCATGGCCCTTTTTAAAGCTTTTTTAAGACTTTTTGTTTGTGGCACTAGGAAAACTTAGAACTTCAAACTTGTTTCTATATATTAAGTAACATCTTAACTACAAATATAAAAATTTTGTTTTTAAAAATAATTAATTATTTGGGTATAATTAAAAAAGGTAGTCCATCGGCTACCACGATTCAGATTGGTTGGCTGGACCAAAAAAAAAAGTAAAAAACATGTTCATCTGTGGATCAGGGGCTATCGTCGGAACCTCAAAGTTTTGAAATAATTAAAATGGATTTTTGACAGAAGTTGTGGGGGGTGGGTCTGCAGCGCGCTCTTAGCTTCTGGGGTTGGCTATGCAGTTCGACATATGGCGCCACCTAAACTTCAATTGATTTGTAGGGGGAATACTCAGTTTGAGGTTTTTTGACTGAGTAACGGGTAATAGTCGGAACACCCGACTACAGCGTTCTCTCTTGTTTTAAATTGTTACAAGACTATGGTATAGTTTTTTTTTAAAAAGCAATGTATTAAATTTTAATCAGAAGTTTGCAACGCAGTGAAGATATCTTCATGAAACTTTACCAAAAGCTGTCTTCCTTTTGCAGGTAGTATATAAGTCGGAACGAGCCGGATAGCATATAGCTCCCACAGGAACAATCGGAAAAATAAATTTAAAAAATTATAACTTTGCGTTTTTCATTTTTTTTTAGTTCTTCGACATATAGTAATGATTAAATATTTCAGCGACTGGACATTAACTTCTTCAGCATTAATAGGTTCATTTTTCGGATCAGGAGCACATTGTATTCCCTCAAGAAGTACCATGGCACCAGCTTTCTCCTTCGTGGCCAAATCGAAAGAATCGCATCGTTCTTCCAGAGAATTAGCGAATTCGTCCTTATTAACCCAAGAACCATCAGAACAGAGTATGGGCACTTGTTTAAGAAGAAGTCCGACTTAGCATCGTAGAGAGTTTTTCTTATTAGATAATCGGCCCTTTTAAAAACCGCCTAGTCTTGATCACGACGAGTGCGCATCCAACGTCACCGTAGTGCTTTTGCCTAACCACAGCCAATATTTCTGGATTTATAAAAAAAAATCGAACTGCGGAATAGTAGCAAGATTTATTTTAGAAGCTGAGGCGGCGGCAAGGCCATTACGGAAGTATCAATACTCGGCGGCCAACTTATTCTTCATGTTCAATAAGGTTTGTAAGAATATCCTAAAGACGACCAATGTTAGCCCACCGAGTAGCAACGGCGCATAAAAGAATTTTACACGGAATGTAATCCGAGTTAAGTTCCGAATAGTCAAAAAATTTGACGAAATACCCTCGTATATACAATACCCTTGTACCCTGCTGACATCAGATGGAAAGTGTGTTCCAGTAGCTGAAACTGAGATGCTAAAAGGTCAAGTAGCACAAAACCTCTTAGAAAAGAGCGGCTGCAGCCCTTAAACTGATTATGAGCATACCGGAGCCCAGCTTTGATGAAACTGGTGGACTAGAAAAACGACGAAGAGCAGTAGATAGAAGCCAGCACCAAGTCAGAAAAGTCTTAAGGAGTGGAAGGAGTAGAGATCCAATTTGCCGCTCAACAATTGGCAAACAGCGTATTGAGTTACGTAAGCCCGGACTACCTAACGTAGAAGGAGAAAACCTTAAGCCGCGGTTTAATCACTTCGTCTTTCCAGAATCCGTTAAATTTTTGAGCACGGAAGAAACAAAATTGTCGGCTTTGACTCGACGCCAGCTGATTACGCGATGATATTGAAGAAGCTTAAAATTCTTAATGGTGTTGCTCCGGAAGGCAGAATTTTTTCAAATTGGGGGAATGAATGAACTTTCAGCGATTGCGCCGGAAGCACGTTGACTGCATCAGCAATCGGACCCGAAACTGGGACTGCCGTCAAAGGGAAAACAACTAGGGTTTCGTTCTTAAATTTTTTTCTTCATATGTCTCTTAGCTCTTATGTTAAGGTCTCCTTTAATGTTGGGTAAATTTCAATTAAGTGGAACTTTAATAATGTTTGTAAACGTAAATCCGCTTACTGAAGTGCGTGACCAACTATAATGGCTATGAAAATGTGTTAGGTAGTTCCAAGGCTGAATGCGTAGTTAAAGTTTTAAGTAAGCAAACAAAAAAAAGGGTCTCAAAATATGTATCAATGGTCAGAGTCTTCGAACCGGGGTTGAAGATATATCCGTCTAAAAGAGTTTTTGTGTATCGTGCAGATTGCACTAGAAATGGTGGCGGTGCAACTATTTTTGTAAATAAAAAAATTAAGTGTAGTATCAAATCTATGCATCTATGCATCCGCATAAAAGTGCAATAGAGTTTTTGTTACCGACCCAATCGACACATCGACTACGAACCCCATTTGGATGTTATCTCTGACTATCTAAAACTATCTAAAAACTACACTGACATTATTCTCGCGAGGAACAGCAACCTAATTAAAGAAAAACAGTTTAGTGATAGCAGTGTTGGGACAGGTATCATTTTATTTTACCTAGGTAATGTAAAAGGTAGATACAAAAATATGTACCTAGGGAAAGTAAAATGCATGAAATTTTTGCCGGACCTAGGTAAAGGTAATATGTTAAAAATACAATTTCAACATTTTATAAACATTAGTAACATTTTACTCAAGATACGTCACATTGGTTTTTTTGTGGGATACTGAGATTTATTAATCATAAATCCAATTGGTTTCTTTTTCTGTGATACCCTTGCAGAGGGTATTATAATTTCAGTCAGAAGTTTGCAACGCAGTAAAGGAGACATGTCCGTCTGTCCGTCCGTTTCTACGCAAACTAGTCTCTCAGTTTTAAAGCTATCTGCATGAAACTTTCCCAAAAGTTGTCTTTCTATTGCAGGTGGTATATAAGTCGGAACGAGCCGGATCGGACGACTATAGCATATAGCTCCCATAGGAACAATCGGAAAAATAAATTTAAAAAAATTATAACTTTTCCATTTTTTAAATTTTTTTTTAATTCTTCGACACATAGTAATGGTTAATTATTTCAGAATTACGATTTAAATTTCATCAAAATCGGACGACTATAGCATATAGCTCCCATTGGAACAATCATAAAAATAAATAAAAAAAAATTATTACTTTGGTGTTTTTTAATTTTTTTTAGTACTTCGAGATATAGTAATGGTTAAATATTTCAGAATTACGTTTTAAATTTCATGAAAATCGGACGACTATAGTATATAGGTTCCATAGGAACAATCATAAAAATAAATAAAAAAAATTAAATTTCATCAAAATCGGAAGACTATAGCATATAGCTCCCATAGGAACAATCATAAAAATAAATAAAAAAAAATATAAATTTGTTTTTTTTTAATTTTTTTAGTGCTTCGAGATATAGTATTGGTTAAATATTTTAGAATTACGGTTTAAATTTCATCAAAATCGGACGACTATAGCATTTAGCTCCCATAGGAACAATCGTATAGCTGCCATAGGAACTATCAAATAATTAAGCTGAAAATCATCATAGCTTCAATGTTTTTAAACATACACGCAAGTAAATCATAATTTTAACGTTTTCAAGAGTATTTCGTTTTTGAAATAGCTGCAAGGGTATATGAACTTCGGCACGCCGAAGTTTGCTTTCTTTCTTGTTTATTATTAATGTTCGTGTTTTTTACAAAGCAAGTGTTTTAAACATTTCGTCTGCCATCGGTTTCTTTTCGGGGTAAGAATTTGAAACCAACAGCTACAGTACAGAATTTGTATTTTTATAAGGATGTGAAACTTTTACCTGTGCTATTGATATAGGCTAACACACCGAGTTCGAATTTAAAATTTTCAAAATCTTTTTCCTCCCTTGACTTATGAAGGGAGTGTAAAACTCTTCGGAATCATTGGTCATCATTGCGTTGCACAAATCTAATTTGGCATTATACCGATTTCCAATGCCTAATTAGTTTCCATACACTTATTTGAAATACTTCAATACCTAAATATCTATTTTTAAGGTAAATGAAAATCCTTACCAGGGTAAGGTAAAAGGTAGCCTCATATTTTTTACCTAGGAAGGTAAAAGATATCAACAAGAATACCTTGGTCCAAGCATCTATATAAACACTGGTGTAAACGCTTATATACGCGCACACGTTAGCAGCATTTATGATACTTTACTTGACGTTTTATTTTCATAAACTACTCTAATAAGACTTTCTTATATGACCACTTTATAGGCGTAGGGAAGACAATACAATTCGTGGGCCAATGTGTTGTCGTGGAAAGTTTAAGTAATAGGTGTTTCGAGTTAAACGTACCTGAAGCTAGGTTTAACAAGTATCAGAGTTCCTTACCGTTCTGTTATAAGTTTTTTTTTATTTGTGTTATCCCATGTGATGTATTGCAGTGTATCAAAAAAAGGTAAGTCTCACGCTGAAGAACTGAACTGAAATAAGCGCCAAAGTTTATAAAAATCTTATTGCCAAACCTCCTTGCACACACACTAAAACACTATTTTCACGACATCTACATTTTTGACAATTTGGAAAGACGAAACCTCCCAAAAACTAAAAATTAAAGGACTATTACCCATCCTCCCCTTGCTTGCTAATGAGTGACAAACAAACATCGTCAACCATAAAATTCTGCGTACTAAATTAAAAAATATCTTTAATTTTACAAGCCCTGCGGTTAGACTCTTGCAAACACATCTTTCTGACAGGCAGCAATCAGTTGTTAAATAAGGGAGTTCCTCAGGGTCGGTGTTTGCTGCACTTTTGTTTTCTTTATATATGAACGATTTACCAAATGTTTTGTCCAATTGTGCCGTCCACTTATACGCTGACGAAGTCCAATTTTTCCTTAGTAAACCGTTGTCCCACGTGAAAGACTTTATCCCTGTTGTAATAGTATTCAATCTTTAATTGTCACTTGGGTGAAGGGCAATAGACGGGGTCTATTTAGGGTTAAAAAAGCTAATGCATAGAGATGGCAAAAAAGCATATTGATACTGGTTTAAAACAGCATATCATTAAGTTACGAAAAACATACTATTATTCTAGGTTTTACTTTCAGTAGCAATTTGTCATGGAGTAGGAATATTTTGAAGGCAACTGGTACATATTGTCCTTACATCAACTTTCAGCATTTCCAAGCACTTTAACCGGAACGTATACTGTTGCTTGTGAGCAAAACTATCCATGTTTCGACTTTGTTTTCTGATATTGAAGTTTTTGGTCATTTTGATTGTAAATATTTTTTCTTGGGTTAAAATATAACTCAGTCCGGCCAGGGTCCTCTATAGTTACATTCGTAGAACAATATAGGAACGATGGGACTGGGAGTTGCCGCGTGGATTGGTAGGGAAAGGAGGTCAGGGCTCCAGCGTTGCACTGAGTGAGCGGCTCTGGCGCAACACGGTAACCCGGTGTATAGAGTGGGCGGGGGCAGGGTTTATTCCCGGCCGATACAAATCACTGCTCACAAAAGGAAAGAGGCTCTACGGTTTTGATTTTTCACTGTTTTATCACGGCTTTTAATTATATTGTATTATTTTGTATTCCTGACCCGCACTCAGTCTAGGCTTTGCTATTTTGTCCTTTCCTAACTTACTTCTGAGATCCTTTCCGCTGACTGCTCGTGTGTCACCCTGCCACTCCTGCTTCTGGCCACGCGGTTTCTACGAGGGAATTTACCCATCCTCACACCCGCCCTTTACTTCGGGATGATTAGTGGAGGCACTGTCGTTGGCGATGTGATACAATCACCTTCCGTGTTGCGTTGATGGTGAACCTCTGTTCCTTTAAGCCATCTGGTTGGTTTCCAGAGCAGGGCGGAATCCTGGAATCGCTTGCCGAGTTCCTTATAATCCAAGGGCGAGGAGTGTAGGCCTGGAGCGACCGCATTAAAAAGGGTAACTGGCAATCTGGGTACCCTACTCTGCACCATGTAGGCGGGCTGAAACCCGTGCTATCTGATTTGATCGTCTTAATAGCAAGCGAGATCTCAGGCAGTAGTTGATCCCATGTCCGGTCCACGTACTAGCCTATCATCATCTTGATAGTGCGGGTTGCGCGTTCAGTAGGGTTCTGTTGTGGGGAGTACGGAGCCTGGTACTGCGGCTGGTGAACTGCATCCCGTTGTCGTACAACAAAGTACTGGGTGCTCCACAGCGGGAAAAGATCCTTTCCCGAAATTCAAACTCCAGCTGGAGAATACATCACTATGGACGGCAGTACATGTAGTGACGATGAGCACCGGAGTGCGTGCGCAATTAGACTACTATATATAGCCGCAATGTTCGAAATCAGCAAAGAATAGTCGGATCTTAATAAATTATATAGCAATCAGAAAGTATTACTTTTGTAAGAGTTGTCCATACTAAGAGTTTTAAAAAGTTTCGGAAAATGGGGGTGAAAGTGATCAAATATTTTTGTCTTTTTAGGGCATGGTATTCTGGCATTAAATACGCGTCCAACGAATCAATTATCTCGATAAGAAGATAAAAACAGCATTTTTGAAATCAGAACGTTTTTCCCTTTTTGTTTGTATGTGCGTTTTAAGGCGATGTTTTAGGGTCCTGAACCAATTTTACTGTATTAAGCAGCTCGAGCTGGAAAACGTTTGTTCTACCACTTTTAGAAAAGCTAGTTTAGCAAGAAAACGGCTAAAATAGCTAGATTTCACACAACTGTCAAACGTCTTAAGCTACGGAAACATGCTACATATTGTTAAAAAGGTATTTTCAAGGGTTATTTACGTTTCCTTGGCATAATATCTTCAAGTTAAATAATTACAGAATTATAGGCAAAATTAAGTTGTTTTGTTCACATTTTAGCGATTTTTTTTAATTGAACGGTTATTATAGACAAATATAAATATTTTTTGATTAAAGGAAAGAACTGTGTTGGCACGTATGACTTACTTTAATAAAAAAAAGGGTTCAAGTATCCTGTACAAAAAAATTACAGGTTGACCTCTAAGTCAACGGTTTAAATTTCATTAAAACTGGCCGACTCTAGCATAAACGAATATCAATACATTAAAAATATTACAAAATGTTGTCTTGAAAACATTAAAATTATGATTTACTTGCGTATATGTTTAAAAACATTGAAGCTATGATGATTTGCAGCTCAATTATTTGATAGTTCCTATGGCTGCTGAACTGTAAAGTCAATTTAAAAAAAAAATTACAAAATAAAAAAGTTTAAATAAAAATTTTTTTTTTATAATTTTTATTTTTCCTATGGGAGCTTTGCGTTGCAAACTTCTTACTGAAATTATAATACCCTCTGCAA
Source organism: Drosophila gunungcola (assembly GCF_025200985.1). NCBI lineage: Eukaryota > Metazoa > Arthropoda > Insecta > Diptera > Drosophilidae > Drosophila > Drosophila gunungcola. Next base: position 90,357 of record NW_026453350.1, read on the forward strand.
GGGTAGGAAGCAAACTTCGTTCATATACGATTGAACCTAGTGCGAAAATTGAATATTCTTGAAAATATTAAAATTATGAAATACTTGCGAATATGTTTAAAAACATTGAAGCTATAATGATTTGCAGCTCAATTATTTGATAGTTCCTATGGAAGCTATATGATATCGTTTTCCGTTTTAAAAAAATTAAAATCGTAATTCTGAATTATTAATAAGTCAAAAAGAACTTAAAAGTCGTCCGATCCGGCTCGATCCGACCTATGTACTACCTGTAATAGAAAGATAACTTTTGGGAAAGTTACATGTAGAGAGACTAGTAACGGACGGACAGACTGACAGACGGACTTGGCTAGATCGACTCTCCTCTCAATATATTTTTTTTGCCTAATTGGTAGTTTACAATTTTAAAAATATATATAACCGCGTTTATCTCGAAACTACATTTTTGAAAACTGCTGACATCATAACTCGACTACAAGTTAACCGATTCAAATTAATACTCAATCATCTTGGATGGGTCCTACCTACAATGACCTACAAACTTTTGGATTGTTTATTTTTCAGAATTTAAAAGATAATTTTTTCACCCCAAAAAACGATTTTTTTTGTTTAAGCCGATGGCATTTTGATAATATTTGATACTTTTTAAAGACAAGTTTTTTTATAATGACAAGTAATGGAAAGAATATTTACTTCTCTTATTTTAGAGCTGGGTACGGAGCTGGAGGCGAATAAAGCTCTGCAACATCCTTTTCCAAACGCACGAGATGTCGTATTCAATCGCCAAAAACCATATTTAATTGAACTTAATTAATATTTTTCAGTTCAATAAATGAGATTGTCTGTTCTGGGAATCATTCTGTCGCGGAAGTCACTTTTAAACTCAACTCCACTCAAACTTCTTCGCTGTGTTGCCAATTTCGCTATTTTCCCACTAGATCTAGCGTTTTTCAATAGGAAAATGCGGAACAAATTGTTAATAAGTGGGAAGCGGAAAACCAGGCTATTTTTAAAGACAAATTGACTTTTTAACTCTATGCCACTGAGTATTCGATTGAGTTGGGGCTACAAGAAGGATGTGCTTAGGCAATTGCTTAGGGAATATTTTTTAATTAATATTTAGTTTTAAAGTTAAGTTAGTTGATAAGCCAGATAAGGCAGATAAATAAATAAATTTAAGTTTTAAAAAAAAAATGGCAACTTCAGGTTTTATGAATACTACTTGCTAGTTTTTTTTTCCATTTGAATCGCAAAAAACCATCGATAAGATGAGAGGATGAAATATTTGAGTTGATAATCTCTCAATAATAGTTGACTAAAACAATAAAAATACCGTTAAAATACTCAAGCGTTTTTTTAGCTACCATCAAAATTTGCAGGCTTTTTCTAGCTTTTTTCAAAGGTTAGTTTAGCTTTTTTTGACCCAAAGCGTTGGCAACACTGCGCCTTAGTCATTTTTGAAAGACACTTCTTCACTTCGCGAAAGTAGCTCATTTTTTCCAACATTAGTCAATTAGTCGCGCTCCGAAAGCGATTTCGCTCACCAATTTTTTAACTTCCAGAAGTGATATAAAAGTTTTTTTGCGCTAGAAAATACTTTCAAATGTGTTTTTTAAATTTTATTTAGTCCAATTAGTTGCAGAAGTTGGTTCACCTTCAGCTCTGTAGTATTTGAAAAACAACCGTATCCAACTCTAAAAGAATAAATAAATATGCTTATCATTATAATAAAAATAGCCGGAGCCAATTTTAAAATAACAAATAAATATGCTTGTCACTATACAAAATCTTGTGTTCTTTAATACTCGGTCACCATCATTTCCAACCTCCTTTATTGTTGATTTCTAAAAAAAAAGCAAAAATTAATTTAGCAGACTACTAAAAATTTCGTTTATTATGTAAACAAATTACCACATAACTCTGCATTCCATAATCAATAATTCGTTTTTTGTTGAAAGTCTTCAAGACGTCACAGACACTTAATTTCTTAAACTAACATTTTTGTATACATATGTATTATGTACATATGTATGTACTTAATTTTTACACAATTTTTTCTTGCAATTATGAACTGAAACAAAAAATTGAGTAAAATCAACGCAGTGATCTTTGTCATCCATTTATGTAGATTTTTTAAATATATATTATTTATTTTTAGTTCAACCCCGAATCTGCAATTGAAATTTTACCGGTGCACCGGGTGCAGGGTAAAAAATATATACATACATATGTATGTACATATTTGAAAACAACAACATTTTAATACCAATGCGCAGACCCTAGAACGAATTTTTGTCAAACAAAGCGCACGCTTAAATGTTGACTCAATTTTAGGCCACCGTAAGGTGCAACTAACAACCGATGTAAATATTTATGTACGTATGTATGTATGAATATTTGAATATATGAATGATTGTACATATGTATGTTAATAAAATACATAACTAAAATGTTTGTTTAGGTATGTATTTACATACATTTCCAAAAATATATATTTGAAAACAAGAGTCGGCATATTTCTGTATATATTCATTTTTTTTAAGTTAATGTAAATACTTATTTGTTTTACGTATGTAGTATTGCAAACAATGACACAAAGGAGTTAACCTTTAATATATAAACAAAATCACCACATCACACCAATCTAACTGTTTAAATATGTACTTACCCATTATTAATGTGTATGAAGGAACAAATTAATTTAATTAAAAATAAGAATTAAAATAACTGCTCACTATACTTAGAAGGCGTACACCGCTGTTATTACTTTACAATCAGCTGTTTATCACTATTGAACTGGTTCCAACAAGAGTTTGGCGCGGGTCATGTTCAAAAGTCAAAATGTATTTTTAGGTGAGCACTTAATAAACATGTTTTCTCAAGCGCTTAACTTTTTAGTTTAAATGCAGACCAAAGCCCAGAAATTAACCTGTGTTTGCTCTATTTTTAAACAAGTGAAATTAAAATAGCCGTTATTAATGAGAAACAAACTATATTAAAAGGATTTTCAGACTTATTTCAAATTACACTAGCTTACAATTAATACAAAAAAATACAAATTTCTGGTAGAGTACGCCATCTAGATTGCCTGTATAACACTAAAAAATTGTTCTTTGGGATAGTATTTTTTAAAGTTTTTAACAGTTGTCTTTTAAAGTTTTATTTAATATCTCGAGTTGTGGTCAACCGATCTTAGTGCGTTTTACAAAATTTTACTTTACCAATATTTAACGTTGTCATACTGAATAATTGGATTGGATAAGTCATTTGTCTGCCAGAGTACGACAAACAGAAACTTGTTGAAAATGTTTTATAAGATGTTTATAATATGTTTTTTTTTCAGTTGTAGCTGCTTTTATATTTTTATTAGCATAATAAAAGGAAGCTAACTGCTTCAAACATAATAATAATTTTGTATTTTCCTCGCTTTTTGTTGGTATAACAAATACTAACAGAGCTCATGATTGTTTAGCTTTTTCAATATTAAATTCAGCGTATTTTTAATACGAGAGCCAGCACTGCCTACACTTAACAGTCCTGTGAACACTAAACCTACTAAGATTTTGTTCAAATTTGGTCCCTAACGACCGAAAAAAACTAGATCGCCAAACTTTTAAAATCCTCCATTGTTAGCTTGTCCGATATAGTCGGATACCAACTTTAAGTTAGAACCTATAACGATTTTAAAACGCAATTTTTTTTTCTAGTTTTTAAGGTTTTAACAGCCGTTTAGCAGCCCAAAATTTTCAAAAAAAGTTAGTGTTTGCCGAGCTCTTGCAGAGAAATGACTTATTGTTATTTATAATAACAATGTTAGAGATTGGTCTATTGTAAGGATCGGTTGCTCGCAAGATTGGTTGCTCACAACTCGAGATATAAAATTAAACTTAAAAAGACAGCTGACCCAAACTTTAAAAAATCTTTAAAAAACTATCCAAAATTTTTTAGTGGTATATACGTAATCTAGATTTTGTGCTCAACCAGAAATTTGTTTTAGCGGCTTTGGCGTATTTCGGCTGAAAACTAGTCTTATTAAAAACAATATTCAATTAAAGTTTTCTTAATACTACTATTGTGTCAAGTTAGAAGTGGAGAAACATCGATGCATCGTGGTTTAAAAAATTTTGGGAACATCGATGTTATAGCCTGATTCCATTGGCGCATTAAAACGCATTTAGCCTAATGCGCATTTATTTACAAAGGGAATCCCATAAGGCTAAATGCCGCATTTAAAATAAATGCGATTTTTAAATGCGATTAAAAACCATTCGCCCCGACATATTTAGAAAAAATACCGGAAAATACCCATGTTGAACGATATTTTATTTGTGCCACCACTACAACAGCTGTTTTCTATATGCAAGGTTGGCGCAATTTTTGATGTCTTTTGAATATAAAATTTATAAAAATGACTGAAAACTAAAGCGAAAGCTGCAAATTCTGCCCGCAGTACCACAATGCATTACTGCTGAATCTCTGGCATAAAATAACTCCCACATACACGGAGATCCTTGCCCTTTTTGGAAACTGTGGTGGTCATAAGTTCATTTATTTTGATTAATTTATTTAGGATTTGCCAAAATGCAAAAGTAAACAAATCGAGATCAGCTGTTCGTGCCACTTACATGTCGGAGTAGCATTAGCTAAATGCTAATGCGCCAATGGAATCAGGCACATTTAAAAATCCACTAATGCGGCAATGGAATCGGGCTATAAAGCACATTTTTTTTTTGGAAACATCGATGTTTCACTGATGCTTTCTTCAAGAACATCGATGTCCGCGATGTTTCTCCACCTCAAGCGATTGTTATGCCCTTTTCCCACACATTCCATCCGTTGGATACGGTTGGAATTTTCAGCAGATGTGAAAGTCCGATTTCCACAGAGCACATCCACATTCATCCCTTCGATTTCAGCGGATCTGAACAGCTGTGGCTCGACAAAACGTAAACAAAGTCAACAGGTCAACCATATTTACAAATCTATCGCTTGTTCACATAAAATCAGTTTACAGTGTAAACTTTATACTCGATGATGATGTAATCATATTTTTATACCCTTGCAGAGGGTATTATAATTTTAGTCAGAAGTTTGCAACGCAGTGAAGGAGACATTTCCGGCCCTATAAAGTATATATTCTTGATCAGAATCACTAGGCGAGTCGATCTAGCCATGTCCGTCTGTCCGTCCGTTTCTGCGCAAACTAGTCTCTCAGTTTTAAAGCCATCTGCATGAAACTTTCCCAAAAGTTGTTTTTCTATTGCAGGTAGGTTATAAGTAGGAACGAGCCGGATCGGACGACTTTAGCATAAAGTTCCCATAGGAACAATTGAAAAAAAAATAAAAAAAAATTATAACTTTGCTGTTTCTTAATTATTTTTAGTTCTTTGACATATAGTAATGGTTAAATATTTCAGAATTATGGTTTTAATTTCATCAAAATCGGACGACTATAGCATATAGCTCCCATAGGAACAATCGGAAAAATAAATAAAAAATATTATAAGTTTGCTGTTTTTCATTTTTTTTTTAGTTCTTCGACATATAGTAATGGTTAAATATTTTAGAGTTACGTTTTAAATTTGATCAAAATCGGACGACTATATAATATAGCTCCCATAGGAACAATCGGGAAAAAATACAAAAAAATTATAACTTTGCTGTTTTTTTTAATTTTTTTTAGTTCTTCGACATATAATAATGGTTAAATATTTAAGAATTACGATTTAAATTTCATCAAAATCTGACGACTATATCATAAAGCTCCCATAGAAATAATAAAAATATATATAATAACTATCTAATAATTGAGCTGCAAATCATCATAGCTTCAATGTTTTTTAACATATACGCAAGTAAATCATAATTTTAATGTTTCAAAAGTATTTAATTCTTGCAACAGCTGCAAGGGTATATGAACTTCGGCTTGCCAAAGTTTGCTTTCTTTCTTGTTTTATTAAAGTTAACTTTATGGTTTCTTGAAATTTCAATTTTGGTTTTATTTTCTTATGGTTTTTATTATTGTGTAGGCTTTTTAAATTCAGAACATCATTTTATTTAGTATTTTGTGCAATCTAGTATTAATTGTTGAAACTATGTAATGTAAATCAAAGCAACAAATGTAAATGATATGATCAGTTCCGTATGCCCAATATCATAAAGATATGAGAATCATATGTAAAAGCTTAAAAGTAACGGCTTATTGCTCTTCCCTCATTTATAACCTAAAGAAGTGTAGATATGCGCGTCTCTACCCCTTTTTATAAGTCGATCAGCTTCAAGCCGTTAAAATATACTTAGACAATAAAAGAGCATTTATTTTAAACCTACCTACCTGCTTCAGGCTATGGGACCAGACCATATACCCGCGCAATAAAATAACACTTCACCTGTAGACCGTCATTGTTAGTTTTGGTCGCGAAAAATGAACGGTGCGTTTATAAAAATTGACCCGCTTTGTGCGGATAACTATGACACGTGGAAAGTTTAAATGCGGGCAGTCTCGTCAAGAACGACCTGTGGCAATGTGTGGACGGAAAGTGTGACCTAGTGGAAGTGGAAGCACATCGGCTGCTGATTCCGTCGTATGGAAAACAAACGACGAAAAAGCGCGTGCAGATATCTTACTATCGGTCAACCCCTCAGAATTGGCTTTGATCGAGGGATGTAACACAGCTAAACGCTTTTGGCTAAAACTACAGGAAATTTTTATGACGAGAGGACCAGTGCGATAAGCAGCTCTTCTAAAGAAGCTAATATTATCGCGCCTGTGTGAAGGCGGCAATATACGAGAGCACATAAATTAAGGGAAGTCGGCGTAGCAATCGGATACGACTTATTGGGCATTAATTTACCCTACAGTCTGCCAGACACCTTCGAAACGTTTAGATGCGCGATCGAAGCAAGGGATGACTTACCACGCCCAGAATTCTTAGGAGTAAAAATATTATAGAAGGCCGAAGCCAGAAAAAATAGGCACGTGCCAGATGAACAAAACGCAATGTTCGCGAAAATTCGTAAGGACAGGAGTGGAAAGCAAACTAGAAACAAGGAGACTAGAAATGCTTTAACTGTAACAGAGACGGGCAGATATCCAAAAACTGCTGGAATAAAACGAATGGAAAGGGCGAAGAGCCCAATCTTAGAAAGAAATCAAAGAGAGCAGAGGAATCGTCATTCTTATTCCAGGCAAATTTCTGCGCGAATAAAACTGGCGTTTAGTGCTTAGACAGCGGCTGTACATGAGTTCAAACACGAATGTATTTGAAAATATAAAGGAAATAAAGAAAACTTTACATTTGGCCAACGACGAGACGACAACTATAGGTGGTGTGGGTAAAATAAAAACCGCAGTCGACGACAAAGGAGAGAAGAAAAATCTGTATTATTTGGACACCATAGAGCATCAATCAAATAACATCGATAAAATCCACTTGAACAACATCAACGGATGGCATTATTGAATGGGACAATTGAACGAACGAGAACTAAAGAACATGGCAAATGAAGGTAAAGTGCACGGAATGAATATAAAAAAAAAAAACGAAAATATTTCGGAGTGCGAAATCTGTGTGAGCGTAAAACAAGCGGCGAATTCGTACAAAAGTTCCCCTGGAAGCAGAACAGCTGAACTACTGGAAATCGTACACAGCGAAGTGAGATAAAGCTTTTGTCGGTTATAAGGCCGCCGGTGAAAATTTTGTTGGGAAGAAAATAAAGATGCTACAATCTGACAACGGAACGGAATACTGTAACAGGGAATTTGACGCCTACCTAGCAAAGAACGGGATTAAACGAAGAGGTTGAGTTTGGTCATATTGAGAGAGATAGACGCACTTTTGTGAAGCTCCGCTTGAAACACCGAAAAACCCCTTAAACTCGGCCTAAAAAATTAAAAACTGCTTACGGCAGCAGCATAAATAAGAGTAAAACACATAAAACTTCTTTTTGCCCGGAATAAATCGGTTTTAAGCAATTAAATCGCTTCTTAATTAATCCACCATTTTAAGTGCAACAACAAACCATTAAAGAAACAGTGCATAGCATAACACAAGAGCACAGAGACAAAACACTCAATACATCAAAACACTCAACCGAAAAACTCTCGTCACCAACAAAAATTTGTCTTCAACAGCAAAGCAACTTAGGAAAGAAACTCACTCCGATCTGAAGGGAGCCCGTGACTCCGATGTACAACTGATTTACACGATCGACTTCAGGTTTTCCGTGCTAAAGGAAAGTCTTGCAGGGGAGAGTCGTGATGGTGAGGCACGTATAACCGGCAGTCTGGAGGAAAAATTTAAGTTAATAGCAGCTGACTGCAATAAAGTTTCACTGAGAGTCACTCAATTGGAGAGCGAGGTAAGAGAGATGGGGATGTTGAGGCAGCGGGTCCTGGAGCTGGAGGCGAAACTGTCCACAAACTGCCATGATCAGCGCGTTGAAGAGTTGGAGGCAGAGTGGGTGGCCTCCTGCAACGCACAGGCGGCGTCTGAATTCGCCTGTGACTTGCGGCATGGGGTCCCACAAGTCCAGGGGGAAAATTTGAAAGCACTTTTTCACGCACTGTGCTCGTTTCTCAAACTGACCCCGCCGCCTAAAGTACGTTCGAATTTTCGAATGCTACCGCGAAAATCGACCCTTACAGTAGTGGATCCAATTATAATTATTAAAATGGAAAACGTGCACGATAAGGCGACACTGCTGCGTGCGATCGGGGCATACCGAAAAGAAAAGAAAACGCAACTGAGCTTAAAGCTCATAGGCCTAGACTCGCCAGCGCCTATATATATAAACGAATAGCTGACCAAAACAAAATATGAAATCTTCAAGCGGGCGATGCATCTCAAGAGGCAGAAGCGCCTAACAGCTGTTTTCTCTCGCCGTGGAGATATCTTTGTAAAGAAGAGAGAGGGAGGGGAGGCGATTTGCGTGCAAAGCCTGGGCGAACTGGCTCAAATGGAGATTTGCACCCCCGATGAATTAGCTGCGCTGGAAGCTGCAGCCTAAAGCTTACGCAGTGTTCAAGTCATTGAGAAAAAAAGTGACCAAACTTACTGACACCGCCAAGACAAATTTCTATTCCCATAAATTGAAAAACGTATCTTCCACTGCTCAGACATGGAAAATAATTAAAAACCTGGGAATATGCAAAGTTAAACCAAGACTTGAACAAGATATTAATGTAAATGAACTTAATAAAAAGTTCTTAAACTGCACATGACCTGAAATCACTGAAAATAAATATCTGAACCCAAGATTTGGACCTAAAACTGTCTGTGATATTAGATTTAGATTTATGTGTGTTAATCAGTGTGATGTCCTTCAAAGTATACTAAGAATTAAGAGTGACGCCACTGGGTCTGACAACATAAACCCTAAATTTATAAAAATCCTCCTGCCAAAAATCCTGCCATACATAACCTATACCTTTAATACTGTTTTGACAAAATCTACTTATCCGGACTGTTGGAAAACGCCAAAAATAGTTCCGATTCCTAAATCAAATAATGAGTACAGACCCATCTCCATTTTACCATGGCTGATCAAATTAATAAATTTTTGTCCGACAATGCATTGCTTACTAATAATCAGTTTGGTTTTAGGAAAAACAGAAGCTGAGGTACAGCTATTTTATAAATTGCAGACGACATAAGCGAACAAATAGACGAAAACAATGTTACACTTTTAGTTTTACTGGACTATAGTAAGGCCTTCGATACAGTAAACCATAATGTCCTTTGTGCAAAACTACGTAATATGTTTATGTTTTCTAAAACTTCTGTCAAACTTGTGTCTTCGTACCTACAAAAAATATTCGATATCTCGCTAAATGAATGGATAAAGATGCGAATCTTAATTTTTCTGCAAAAAATTATTTTCCAAAAAGAACCTTCGTATCTTTTCGAAAAACTTCAGTTTACATCCTCTAGAAGATCAAACAATCTTACTTGCATAAGACCTAGATCACTGACATCCGAAAGACAATTTTTAATTAATGCTATTCGATCATGGAATCAGCTACCCAACCATCTTAAAAATATTAGCAGTGAAACGCAATTCAAGATAAAATTATTCACACACCTTAAAAATTCTATTACGTAAATTAAAGTAAAAATAGAAGGCGACTTAGGTTTAGAAAACGGGCTAGCAGAAAGGCAAAACATGACGCTAGTCGAGATGGCCAGATGCATGATGAGACAAGCAGGAGCACCTGCAACTTTTTGGGCTGAAGCCGTGAACGCAGCGTGCTACATACGCAACCGATGTCCAGCAGCAGGCTTGTCAGGAGATATTCCCTATACGTGCTGGACGAAGAAAATTGCGTCAGTGGCACACCTGAGAGCATTCGGCACCAAGGCATTCGCGCTCGAAAAAGGCATCAACAAGGGAAAATTTGATCCCAGATCAATTGAATGCATTTTGGTAGGATATGCAGCTACTTCAAAGGCATATCGACTTTATGTCCCGGAAAGGGGAAAGGTAATAATTTCTTCCAGGTTTCAGTACCAATTTTGGGGAATTTTATACGGAGCCCAACTCAGAAGAGATTAGCATTGAGATGACGAGCACGAAAATCAGGCAAGATGATCTTGAAGCGAATCCGTCGGGGGATTCTTCACAAGTACCCACTATTTCGGCGCAACGCCGTGGCAGAGGGCGCCCGAAAACACTTCGAAGCGGATTCCGTGGCAGGCCACGTAAAATTTATCAACAACCGAATGCAGAACACAGCAATGCAGACGATGCGGAGAGCGAGGAACTACAAGGCGACGAGCCTTACGAAGAGTGTGAAATAGCCAACGGAGTATTTGACGATCCTGTAAATATTGCAGAAGCGAAAAGCTCTGACGATGCGGATAACTGGATAAAGGTGATCGAAAACGAATTTATGGCGCATCTGAAAAATAAGACGTGGGACATCGTGGAGCAACCAGATAACCGAAAGACGATCGGCAACAGAATGGTTTTCCGCACAAAGGACACTGGAAGCGACGAGTACAAGAAAAAGGTACGTTTGGTGGCTAAAGGTTACGCACAGAGACCAGGTGAGGATTTCCATGAAACATACTCACCCGTAATTCGATTCAGTGCGATCCGACTCCTGATGGAATTATCCGTGGAAGCGTGTATGGAAGTTCATCAAATAAATGTTGTGATAGCTTATTTAAATGGAGAGCTCGAGGAGAAAATATTTATGGAAATTCCGGAGGGATATTGGATCACACGGAAGACCTCTAGATCGATTCCACCGAAACAGCGAAAAACTGGATTTACAGCATGAGCAAATGTCAAAAGCCTTTGTATGTGTGCTTCGAAAGGCGTTATATGGACTACGACAGTCCGGACTAAGATGGTATCAAAAGCTAACTGCGAAGTTGGACTGATAGCGACCAAAGAAGATCCATGCTTATTCGTGAAACGGCGAGGAGAGAAGATATTACTGGTAACCATTTATGTCGACGATCTTCTTCTTGCCTCGAACCATACCGCATGGATAGACGAAACCAAATCAAATCTTACGGAAGCGTTCGAAATGAAGGATATAGGCACTGTTAAAACCTGTCTAGGTATGGAGTTCCTGCAAAACGTGAAGGAGAGCTGGATATTTATCTCGCAGGAGCAGTATATTAACAAAATCTTAAGCAGATTTCGAGATGTCGGAATGCAAAGCAGCGTTGTCCCCCAATGAAGCGAAGAGCAAACTCAAACGCCCCGACGTAGCTGATGAAGCGGAAATGAAGAAATATCCTTGTCAAAACTTAATCGGTGCTTTAATGTTTCTATCAGTTTCCACCCGCCCTGGCATTACGAACCAGTTCAACGCGAATTACAATGGGGAACAGTGGAAAGCAGCGAAACGCCTTATACGGTATCTGTCTGGGACAAAAGGACAGGGGCTTTTATACCTTCCGAGCAAGGAAGATCTGTACGGTGTGGCCGATTGGGGAGCCAACCTAACCGACAGACGCTCCTACTCTGGACAAGCGTTTGTGTTGTTGGGCGCAGCCATTAGTTGGGAAGCCCGAACTTTAACTTTATCTTTAACTTTAACTTTAACTTTAACTTTAACTTTAACTTTAACTTTAACTTTAACTTTAACTTTAACTTTAACTTTAACTTTAACTTTAACTTTAACTTTAACTTTAACTTTAACTTTAACTTTAACTTTAACTTTAACTTAACTTTAACTTTAACTTTAACTTTAACTTTAACTTTAACTTTAACTTTAACTTTAACTTTAACTTTAACTTTAACTTTAACTTTAACTTTAACTTTAACTTTAACTTTAACTTTAACTTTAACTTTAACTTTAACTTTAACTTTAACTTTAACTTTAACTTTAACTTTAACTTTAACTTTAACTTTAACTTTAACTTTAACTTTAACTTTAACTTTAACTTAACTTTAACTTTAACTTTAACTTTAACTTTAACTTTAACTTTAACTTTAACTTTAACTTTAACTTTAACTTTAACTTTAACTTTAACTTTAACTTTAACTTTAACTTTAACTTTAACTTTAACTTTAACTTTAACTTTAACTTTAACTTTAACTTTAACTTTAACTTTAACTTTAACTTTAACTTTAACTTTAACTTTAACTTTAACTTTAACTTTAACTTTAACTTTAACTTTAACTTTAACTTTAACTTTAACTTTAACTTTAACTTTAACTTTAACTTTAACTTTAACTTTAACTTTAACTTTAACTTTAACTTTAACTTTAACTTTAACTTTAACTTTAACTTTAACTTTAACTTTAACTTTAACTTTAACTTTAACTTTAACTTTAACTTTAACTTTAACTTTAACTTTAACTTTAACTTTAACTTTAACTTTAACTTTAACTTTAACTTTAACTTTAACTTTAACTTTAACTTTAACTTTAACTTTAACTTTAACTTTAACTTTAACTTTACTGTACTTATTATATGAATAATAAGTTACTGTTAAGTGAAACGCAACCCTTTAAACTAAGTGTTGACTCTGTTAGCTCGAATGCACACTTGGGCTTGGTGAGGATCACACCGACGCCCGGTGTGGTTTTGGAATGCACACTCAGGCCCGGTCGTGATCGCTCAGCTCCTCTTAACGACCCAGAACACTACGAACCCGACGTACTCAAACGACGACGTCAAGCAGTGCACAATCGTCCCTTCCGCAGTGCCGACACCAAGCAGTACACCCAGCCATTGCGCAGCGCCTACGCCAAGCAGTGTACCCGGTCATTGCGAAACACCAGCACCAAGCAGTGCAACACACGGTCCTTCTGTATCGCCGATCCCGCACACAAAGCAGTGCGATACTCATCAAGCTGCGATATACTCGGCCCTTCCGCAGCGTCTACAACAAGCGAGAAGGACGTTCAGCGGATGCACTAGCAAGTTTGGCACAGTAGTACGCCAGTACCACGACGCCACTCCCAAACACTGCCGCAGCTCATTGACCGTTGCCAGTGGTTTCTGCAATGCTATCGCCGATACTTTAGTATTGAAGTTCCTTCCTGAAGAATTTACTCATATCAGCGTTTATTTACCGGTTCGCAGTCCTTTAAATACTTCCTTTAGGTTTTGCATGCGCTCTTCTAGCGTCCGTCCGATGACGATGATATCATCTTTATATGCAAAGGCGTGACAAAGCCCGATTTTAATTTTATGTTTCCGCACATATCTTCCGCCATCCTACTTGTCTCTTTGTGGGTCCAACCTTTTTTGCCGCCTGCAGCCTGTCCGCCAGCTCTTTGCTGATAAAGCTCGCCGTGGCGCCGGTGTCCACCGTGTCCTAAATAGTTGCATTTCTTCCGCCTTCAGGTCGCCCATTATCTTCGAGAGGCAGCACTTTACGATCCCTGTCCGCCCCTCGGAGGGTGGGATCGTTGCGCGTTTCCGAATCGCACTGGACCGTGCTGACACCAATTTTTCTGGTGGACTGCTGGACTGCTCGTATCCGCTGCAATCGGTTGGTGGTCCATGCCACTGCGGCGTATGGCACTCTGGCGAGTTCGTGTCCTCCTGGCACCGCCTGCACACCGCACAATAATCTGCCCTTGGCCTTGGCGCTGGACTGTTCTGCCTCCTCTGTTTTTGGGAATTGTTTTCCATACCAAACTTGCCCGTCCAGCTCATCAAACTCATCTGCCGGCGCCATCAGGGTAACCAGGTGCCGACACTCATACGGCCGAATAAACATTTGGAGGGCCGGTGTGCTTTCCTCCTTGATCATGTCCAGGACTTCTCTGGCAGACATCAGCGTCTGCATGTCCACCATCTAGTCTTTAAGTTTGTTGGCTATGAACCACTTTAGGGCTCTGCCCTGCAGCAGCTCGGCATTGCTCGTGGGATCTAGCTTATATCCAGACTATAGGTCACGGCTGACTACTCTACCAGCTCCAGGAACTCAAATTGCTTATCATCGCCGTTATACCGAAAGTTCCACTCTCGGACTTGCTTGGCAACCTTAGCGTAGTACTGCGGATGTGGCCTTACGTTTGAGCTCGTCTCCCAGCTAACTTCTCTCTGCATGATCTGTGCATCCAGGCTCGATATTAACCCTTCGATACTTGCGGTGGTTGTTTTAAATTTTGTAACAAGCAGCTTACGGAATTTATGCTCCAGACTCGACACCAACTCCGCCATTTCCGGCTCTTCTGATTTTTGGTCGAGAGCGTTTGCCAGGGCTTTCCTCATCGCCTCGACAGAGCCTTCGAGTTCAATTCCAAGAACCTTGCTCACCTCGGCGAAATCCACATGCTACTCCTCGTCGTTGTCCTCTGCGGCGTCGCTCCTCGTCGTCGACTGCTTGCTGGTGTCTGACTCGTGTCGGCTCCACCGAGACTCTGGATGTTATGCGAACCTCACTGTCGGGACCGGCAAGGTGTTTCGCCTCCCTAAGATTGGTCTTGACTGTGTCGGCAAGGTATTTCGCCCAGCAGGTAAAATTAGGTTCTGCCTGTTCGCCCATCCACCTTTATCGCAGACTCCACACAACGACTCCCTGAGCTCGATTTAACCACGACCTAGCACCTGTTGGACCTAAGCGTTGTAGGCTCAGCCTTTTAGACTTATAATCGTTAGGCGTTAGTCCGTTCCTCCAGCTCGCGTGATCGGGTCCAAGATCCAAGGTCCACTGCCGCACCGTTAGCTCACGGTGCGCCCTCTTTGTGCAGGTCCGAAGTCCGCCAAATGACCGCTCGACCTTGTTTTCGTTGCCGTGTGCCAGCGCGGTACCGTTAGTTCACGGTGTCTCTGCTTTGCCCGGGTCCAAAGTCCGTTGTTCACAGTTTGACCTTGATGCCCTTGACTTTTCCGGCATTCTCGGCTTCTTCGCTGTTGCCAAGCAGCTCTCCTGCAATGGGGCTTGTGGGGAGTTTTAAGACTCCTCACAGTTAATGATTTCGTAGGTCACCGAAATTTAGATATTACTGCACGATCTTGTAAGAAGTTCTCACCAAAGTGGACCTTATAAATAAACCGTGTACTGCCAACTGATCGATATTAGATCACCGACATAGAGGATTGTTAGCCCACCCAGCTACCTTACAGGGGCATTCTTGAAGCCGCCATACTAAAACCTTGGGTGCAATCATGTATAAAAGCTGTTAACTTGTGTAGTTGACCGTGTTAATAAATATATGTAGATCGAGGTCGAGAGTCAGGAGATTATTTAGTATTTTGCGCAATTTTGTATGTATAATATCTGTTCAGATTTGAGATGTATTGTAAATAACAAAAAATAGGAACACTAAGCCAAGCGACGCGCAAGAGAAGACAGATAGCGCGCAATTAATTAAAAAAACCTAAAGAAAATAAAAGAAAACTACGAAGTTTATAATTGTTTTTAATTTTGTTGTATATAATTTATATTTAGTAGCACAAGTTTTTGGCAGATTTTTTTTTTAAAAACGTTTAGTTTCTGTTTGTTAAGTTTTTTTTTGCAGATATCGTACGAAAAGGAAAAAAAAAGGTATTAGGGAAGAATAATTCGTAATCGCGCAATTTTTGTTCTAAAAATTCGTTAATTTGGCCTACATAAATATGTTGCACATTAATAGCATTTGTTCCGATAACGTTTCGATAACATGTACGACCGAGATAATGTATCGATGAACGTTAAGATAGTTTGTTCATCCTTACCTAGGTGATGTTGCCAGATCAGTCCGTCATTTTAAGAAGAATGTTAAAAGCAAATACCAAATGTAACTATGTATGGTGTCGTTTTAATTCAAAATCTTCGATTTTGCTTTCTCAAATTAATTTATTTGTCAACAAGCCCAGCTGATAGACAGTATAACCGAAGCATACGAACTCGAGTAAATCTGATAACTTCGGTCATACTAGAATGAAAACCAATTTTTTTTTGCTGTCGAAACTGTTCGTAGAGCTGAGTACTAGGCTTAACAGTTAGATTATATCTGACTTTTTCTACGGCAGCCAAGTGAGTAAGTGGTTGGAATTTGGTAAACGTCGTTAAGTAATTGCACAATTGTGTTCAAGCATACTAGATGAAATTTTTTTTTTTAATTTTTTGATGAACGCTTTGCAGCCGTTATTTTGAATTCATATATTTGTATTTAACTTAAGTTTTGGTATTTTTTAGTGTCATATACCATTTGTGCTGTGTCACACTCTTGATATTTTTTAGTGATAAGACTACAGCCAATCATTTCGGACACGCGGAAACCGTCTGGTTAAAATAAAAATTATACCGTCCACTCAAACTCGGTAATTAAACGTTTTAATTCAATAATTTAATAGCGCGCAATTAATTAAAAAAAACCTAAAGAAAATAAAAGAAAACTACGAAGTTTATAATTGTTTTTAATTTTGTTGTATATAATTTATATTTAGTAGCACAAGTTTTTGGCAGATTTTTTTTTTAAAACGTTTAGTTTCTGTTTGTTAAGTTTTTTTTTTGCAGATATCGTACGAAAAGGAAAAAAAAGGGTATTAGGGAAGAATAATTCGTAATCGCGCGATTTTTGTTTTAAAAATTCGTTAATTTGGCCTGCATATATATGTTGCACATTAATAGCATTTGTTCCGATAATGTTTCGATAACATGTACGACCGAGATAATGTATCGATGAACGTTAAGATAGTTTGTTCATCCTTACCTAGGTGAGGTTGCCAGATCAGTCCGTCATTTTAAGAAGAATGTTAAAAGCAAATACCAAATTTAACTATGTATGGCGTCGTTTTAATTCAAAATCTTCGATTTTGCTTTCTCAAATTAGTTTATTTGTCAACAAGCCCAGCTGATAGACAGTATAACCGAAGCATACGAACTCGAGTAAATCTGATAACATCGGTCATACTAGAATGCAAACCAATTTTTTTTTGCTGTCGAAACTGTTCGTAGATCTGAGTACTAGGCTTAACAGTTAGATTATATCTGACTTTTTCTACGGCAGCCAAGTGAGTAAGTGGTTGGAATTTGGTAAACGTCGTTAAGTAATTGCACAATTGTGTTCAAGCATACTAGATGAATTATTTTTTTAAACTATGTTGATGAACGCTTTGCAGCCGTTATTTTGAATTCATATATTTGTATTTAACTTAAGTTTTGGTATTTTTTAGTGTCATATACCATTTGTGCTATGTCACACTCTTGAGATTTTTTAGTGATAAGACTACAGCCAATCATTTCGGACACGCGGAAACCGTCTGGTTAAAATAAAAATTATACCGTCCACTCAAACTCGGTAATTAAACGTTTTAATTCATCGCCATATCTTTGGTCCTTTTCGCCAAATAAAGTAATTGATTAACATGGATCAATTAAAACTACTGAAGGCAGCAAGAAGCCGTGCGAAGGCAAGCATCACGCGTTTGCTAGCGGCGTCACAAGATCCACGTGCGGGATCACCCTGGGAACTGGACGAAATAACAGTGTCATTGGATAGGTTCAATACCGTTTGGAAGGAATTTAAGACACTCAGCGACAAAATGGCCCTTTTCGACGAGGAGGAGCGGTATGTCGATCCAGCCATCGACAACGAGCGGTACGAAGACAAGTACTTGCAAGCAAACACCTTATTTCACTCGCTAAAACGGGCTTGCGAACAAGCAAGGGAGAGCGAGGGGGAAAGAAACAACGGAAGACAGTCTGGCAACCTTGATGGAAGCCTCATCTATTGCATCAGGGTTGGGAAACGAAAATCTGGTTCGTTTTCTACAACAACAACAGAAGCTTAATCAACGTTTGGCTGAGCAACAAACTACGTTTTTGCGGGCAAACTCGACAGCAAACGTAATGCAGAACGAGTTGCCAAAAATACACATAAAGTCTTTTACTGGTGACTACAAGGAGTGGCCAGCATTCAAGAACATCTTCGAGAGCACGATTCACAGCAAGCAGCATTTGACAGCGAAACAAAAGTTTCACTACTTAAAGACATACATTACGGGAGAAGCAGCTGACTTGATACGTCATATGCCAATTACGGATGCATCTTACGAGTCTGCTTGGAATTGCTTGATTGAGCGCTATAACAGACCACGTCACATTGTAAACACTCTGCTGGATACTTTTGTAAACTTACCTTCAACATCCAGAGCAGATGTATCAATACTGCGCAAAGTAACAGACGGAGCTACAGAGATTGTACGCGGCTTGGATGCAGCAGGGCAAACAAACAGGGATTGCTGGGTAATTCATTTCATTCTGGCCAAGATTGACGCTGAAACTCGACGCAAGTGGATTGAAGGCAGCCGTGAACTGGAATCGCCGACTGTGGACGATCTACACAAGTTTTTAGACCGCCGCTGCGAAGAATTTGAGCTCAGCAAAAGTGAGCCTGACAAAGTCTTCCAAGTTGAATCACATCAAAACAAAGCCAAGCGATCGTCACACGCCTTGGTATCAACGGAGGAAGGTGCTTATGTTAAAAATAACTCTAAGGAGCACAAGATCTTTGTCTGCCCAAAGTTTATGGACTTATCAGTCGAGCAGAGACGTACTTTTGTTAAAGCTATGCTGTGGATGCCTTATGTGACTATAGAGCTGTCCATTATCCAGGGAGTAGTCCGGAAATTTCTCGGGACAACTTTGGACCTGCTCCTGCATCTTTCGTACCCATTTGCAGTGGCACTTAAGTTCCGCGAGTAACTGGAGTGGTTTCCGGGAGAGGGCGTCGGCGACCACGTTGTATTTACCCTTTCGGTAAAGTACGTCGAACTGGTACTGTTGAGCTATCCGTCCCGTGGGATTGTTTATGGAATTCAACCATTTGAGGGTCAGGTGATCTGTGATCACGTCGAACTTATAACCCTCCAGGTAGCAACGTAGCTTTTGGGTGGCCCACACAATGGCGAGGCACTTCTTTTCCGTGGCCGAGTAGTTCTCCTCTGCCTGCTCGAGTCGAAGGCTCACGTAGGCGATTACTCGTTCGTCGCCCTCAATGTTCTGGGTGAGGACCGCGCCGAGTCCTTTGTCGCTGGCGTCCGTCTGAAGTTGGAACTTATACTCAAAATTTGGGCAGGCCAATACCGGGGCGGACGTCAGTCGCGCCTTAAGTAAATCGAACGCCTGCTGTTGGGGTTCTTCCCAGGTTCACTTTACTCCCTTCCTCAGAAGACGCGACATTGGTTGTACTAGGGAGGCAAAGTCTTGGACAAAACGTCTGTACCAAGATGCGATTCCGAGATGGCGGCGAAGTTCCATGACGTTAGTCGGGGGATGTAGTCCCTGAATTGCCGGTATTTTGTCGGAGTCTGTCCTGATGCCTTCCTTGCTGATCAGGTGACCCAAATACACTAATCTTCTTTGGAAGAACTTGCACTTACCCTGATTTAAGCGCAGATTTGCTTCTCGAAGGCGCCGGAAGACTTCCCTCAGATTGCGCGCATGGTCCCCCCACGTTGCCCCGATGACGATGATGTCGTCTAAATAAGCGAAGGCGTTTGGCTCCATATCGGAGTCGATGACGCTGTTCAGGGCTCGTTGGAAAGTCGCTGGGGCGGAGTGAAGTCCAAACGGCATGACTTTCCAGTGGAAGAGTCAACGTCCGGGGACAGTGAATGCGGTGCGTTCTCGACTGACTTCTGCCATGGGAATCTGCCAGTACCCGTTTTTGAGGTCCAACGTGGTTGATGCGAGGAAGCGGGTACGCGTCGGGTTTGGAGTGTGCGTTAAGTTGACGATAGTCAACGCAGATTCGCATGTCCCCTGTCTTCTTTCGGACCAGCACCAGCGGTGCGCTGTGCGGGCTTCGAGAGGGTTCGATTCGTCCGTCCTGCAGCAGTTCGTCCACCTGCTCGTTGATGATACGCAGCATGGCCGGGTTCTTGGGTTAATACCGCTGTTTCAGCGGTTTATCTTCTCGAAGAGTAATGGTGTGCTCGGCTATATCCGTTGTTCCTTGCAGATGATCGAAGTGCCTAAGCTCCTCTTGAAGGAACCGGAGGGTTTCCGCGTCGAGAGGTTCTTCAGACACTAGCGATTCCGGCGGGGATTCCGCGACTGTAGCCAGGTGTCCGTGAGGGCAATGCTTTCGGAACGGATTGCGCCTCTGAGCGTTCTCTGTGTCCGGTTGGGCGGGTAGTTGATACCTCCCGATTCCCTGCGGGCTTCCCGGGGAAGATTGTGGCGTATCCGGGTCGTCGGGGGACGTTCCTG